>NW_005842897.1:350170-401750 GCF_000455745.1 Alligator sinensis | reverse complement strand
AAAGAGTGCGTTAGATAAATTATACCACAGAAAATCCTGGAGTCTTGTAAAAATATGATGCAAGGGGTGGAAAGCAAACAACCAGCACCATACAGAGATTGCAAGGTAACAGAGAATACTTTTCATTGCAAAGTTTGGCTGGAAGGGGACCCCACTCCACAGACATATCGATATTATAAAGAACAAACCTTGGTCTTTGGATTTTCGCTGTGAAACTCCTCTGGCCCATGTTCTCCGTAACAAGTGGCCACTGACATTTTTTACATCAGAAGCAGCATGTAGTTAGGGCCCTGCCAGGAGGAAGCGATGTTAATGGGTTAGTCTCCTTTTCTATCCCAAATGCCAGACTTCCACTTCTGCTCCTGTTTCCTCTTGCCTTGGGTGCTCAAGCCAAAAGGACAAGCTGCTGAAGCTGTAGCAGAAAGACGTTCCCCTTCAGAGCACGGTGGTTTCCACTGTAAGGTATAAGATACAGTCACTTGTTTCATGGGGGCAGCTTCCATCTCCAAATCAGCGTCCTTTAAACAACAAACCTGTGAAATAATGTCTGTGATTTTTTGGGGCTGTCTGGGATGGGCTGTTTGGGCGAGAGGATTCTTGCTTTTATCACAAGCACCAGCAGTCCCAGTTAAACTTTCTGGCTGTGCTATATCCCTAGCACAAGTGGAGCTGCTCTTGCTACCTCCCAGGGCGATGGGCTGCATGGGAAAAGCAATTAAAGCTGCAACATCAGAGTGGATAACAAGCCCTGGGAGAGCAGCAGGATCAGTTTAAGAGCTTCACAGGCAAGTGGATTCGGCGATCCATTGACTGACAAGCTCCAAAAGCCCCAGGCACAGGGCCAAATCCTGCTCTTTGGAGACTAATGTATTGACATCCTGGCCCATGGTTCCCTCCCACCCCGTCTAAAGCTCCTGTTACTGTGATCATGCTGGGAATGAAGTCAAGAAAGGACAAATTAAAGGCAATAAAGAGCACCAGAAACTGCCTATTCCCGTCAAGCTAGCGCACTCCACCTTGCTCATCACTGTGAAATCTGAGCAGTGAGAGGAGTCCCTTTACCAATCCAAAGGAAAAAACCAGAGCCGCTTGCTGAAGCCATGGAAGGAATAGCCAAAGGCGTCAGAAGGAGTTGTGGTTTGGTTTTGAGAAAGGCAGAAAGAAGAACTCGGAGTGAAAAATATGGCATAAAAATCAGTGAGCAAGGAGCCAGCCTACAGGAGGAATGGCGGAGTGAGGGTGGGAAGATGAAGGAGGTGGAAGAAGAGAAGCAAACAGAGATTGCAGCAGGAAATGGGTGGCATCAAAGGCCATTTTAAAGGCAGCAGACAGGGCGAGAGCCCAGTGTCCACAGCAGATAGAAGCCCTATTTATAGGAGAAGGATGGAAGTGCTCTGCCACAGTCTTAGTCGTAGCACAGATCGACAAAACCCCTGCTGCCTTCCCCGGGTACAGAGAATAGAAACAGGCTGCCAAGGAGATCATTTTGCAAGCAATACCCTTCAGGAGACTCAACCGCTTAGCACAAGAGATCAAAACAGCCTTTCACTTAAGCCCATGACTTGTCCTCTCCATTGCCAGAATGTTTTAGCTACTTGTCCCCAGATGTAAACATGCATTTCTCATCCACCACCTACGGTTCATGTTACACGCTGGTTAAATAAAACAACCGTCATATTAAATGGCTGTAGCTCCAGTTTAAAGTCAAAAAAGGCATTAGGCACAAAGATAACGTTTTAATGTGAAGGCATCTTCTTATAAAAAAAATCATAAAAACGCCCATGAAGCGAAACCCCTGTGAGATCACTCAACATACAATAAACAGAGAGTGCAGCTAGGGAACATCAGCACATTTGGCACACAGGAAAAATAAGCAAAACTCAACAAGGACCATCACTGGCGCTCATTCCCCTCACTTGCATTTGTTTCCCGGTGTTTAACAAGCGATTCATTCTCGTGACTAACTGCTGGGATATTTTACGGTGCTGGTAAAGACAGTCAGCACGTTACAGCCAGCTCAAGGCACTCGAACTCCTTTGCTGAACCCAAGTCTCTGGCTTTGTCCAATCATACTAATATAGAGTAAGCCCAGCAGGGTCTACAGTAATCATCTGTTCTGACCTCCCTATATAATCTTGCTGCCCATTTTTCCCATCAAGACACTTCTGGCTGAACTTGGGCATTTCTATTAGAAAGACGCCCAGTCTTGAATGAAAGATTTCATGTGATGGAGAATCCATTTCAACCTTTGGGGAGTGCTTTGAATGCTTAATTGTACTCACTAGTACCAGCCTGCACTCCATACAGGTCCACCTCCCAATATAATCTTAGAGTTATTCCCTTTGTGCCTGAACCCTCACATTGCTAGCTTTTCCCACGTGTTCATGCTAATTCAAAGGTCTTTCAAGATGTCTGGGGAAAACAAAAAGTGGAATACACTAATTTCGTGGCGCGGAGAAGCAGCATGTCGATAATAAATATACAGACACACAACAAAACGTATTACAAAAAAGTAAAACAGCATTGGCTGTGGGCCAGCCCAGCACATGTGAATTCTGAGCGATGCCAATTCAGTCTCTAGGATACTAAACCATTCATTGAAGTATTTGGTAACTGCTTGCCAGATCTTCTTGTATATTGATGACCTTAAGCAAAAGGAGACTGGAAATACTGAGACTGTCCAACTCAGTGTTGAGGGTGGGCATGTCTTCTGGTGTGCCGGAGAGCTCTGTAATACGGCTGCAATCCCCGACTCTGATTCCACTGCGTTCGGGGACGGAGCAGGGATCTGGAAGAATCGCCCCTTAAAATTCCTGTTGCAAAAAAAATAGAAATAAAAAAACAAAATCGAAAGACAGGCAAAAACAGATTAACATTTCAAGGCAGAAACAAAGCCACACTCAATACATTATTTGACAATGCAAAGTGAGGTGACTGCAAAAGGCGCATGCCATGGTGTTAACCTGCACGGGGAGGGATACCACGATAAAGTTGGGACCCCTGGCTCCTATTTGGCTCTGACCAAGCATGCAACCTTGGGCAGACGGTTCACTACAGAGGAACGTTAGACTGGCACAGGCCTCCTGAAGCACTGAGTCCTGTCCCCTGCACTTACACGCAACCGTTTGCCTAAGGATGCTCTGTAATTGCTGCTCCAAACCCTTGTGCGCAGCTGCATGGCACAAACCCAGAAAGACCAGAGGCTCTTACCCTCAGGGCTGTGCAAGGAAGGAGGGGACAAATATCAAAACCACCCTGTCCTTTCCATGCTGCCAAATGGAAGGAGATCCCTGGTAGCGCCCGGCTGGATGCTAAGAGGGTCCCAGCATGGGAAAGAGACTGCTGGGATGGAAATTGTTGAAAGCAGTGACTTGCTACCATCCAGGGTTTAACCAAAAGGTGCAGTCTCTCTCTCTCTCAGCACTAACATCTCATCTAAAGTGAGCCAAGATGATCTCTACCATAAACCCAGACTGTGAGATAAGCTCAGATTGCCAGGGTGCTACAGATAGAGGGAGAGTGGTGAAAACTTCGGGGTATCTTCTTGGCCCTCCCGTCACAGTGAACATGCTCTTATGGCTTTGGGGAAAGCAGCTCCTTGAAAGGCAGCTTCCCTCCCCCATGATGCTGCTGTGGGTGGCAGGGTGGGATGTCCCCTGAGAGATCCCAGCAACCCAGGCTTCTCTTCTCCCA
This sequence comes from Alligator sinensis, assembly GCF_000455745.1. Classification (NCBI taxonomy): domain Eukaryota; kingdom Metazoa; phylum Chordata; order Crocodylia; family Alligatoridae; genus Alligator; species Alligator sinensis. The sequence goes on along the minus strand of NW_005842897.1, from coordinate 398,057 downwards.
GTGGAAAGCAGCACTGCACACCCCTGAACCCTGTGCCCCATCCTCACCACCCAGTGGATGCCACCAACTATTCACCCGAGAGGCAAGCAAAGTTTTGAGGTGAGTTAAAAGGAAAGAGAAAAGAAAGGAAAAAGGAGGTGGTAGCAGTGGTGGCCTAAAGAGACAGGAGAGGGCAAAGCCAAGGGATGCAAGCCAATCCTTCCCCAGGGCTGCAAGAAAGGAGAAGCAGGTCCTGCCCCAATCTCCGATGTTGCTACTGCTCCTTGCCCAAGCTCTTGTCCTTTGGGAAGTCTGTTAGCCTCAATCTGCTGTGCCAAGTGGAAATCCCAGAGCGGTCCCGCTGGCGATGCTTACTGCTTTCACAGTGCGGTCCTTCCCTGCCGCGGCACTCGCACCGGTAGCTGCCGTTCCCGAGAACGCACACGCCCTCGTTCACGCAGGGGTTGGGTTTGCACAGGTTCACAGGGCTCTTGGCCTCTGGAGCGGACAAAACACAAACACAACGGCATGAGATGGAGCCACAGATCTGGAGTCCCTCGGGAGCATTGAGGTGTGAGAACAAGGAGACAATCACCATTGAAGAGGAAGTCTGTGACCCCTCCACCCCTCTCTATGAACTTCTTCCTCCGTGAACTCGCAGCCTGCTGGGATCCCTCCAGGGACACCTCACACTCCCGTTATGGGGGAGACATCTCTTTCAAAGGGCTGCTTTTCATTTTACCCAAAGCCACAGGAGCATGTTTGCTGTGACAGGGGTCTAAGGAGATACCCTTAAGTTTTCACCACTCTCCCTCTATCTGTGACACCTTGGTAATATGGGCCTACACCAGAAAGTCTGGGTTCTTGGTAGAGGAGGTCATCTTGGCTGGCATTAAGTGACAGCTCATTAGTTCACGACAGGGGGGAATACAAGCCACTTGCAACACTCCCAAGTTCATTGCAAGAGCAAGCCAGCATCAGAAAAGTCAGAAAGAGAGACAAAGAAGATGATTTACTTAGACAAAAGAAAAGACAAAGAAGATGATTTAGTCAGCATCAGAAAAGTCAGAAAAAAAGACAAAAGATGATTTACTTGAATTTATAGCTTAATGTTGTTCCCAAAGTCAAAGGGAGTACAAACAACCCTGCTATTAGGCAAGGTGTCTTTAAGAAAAGCAGGAAGAGGCAGATGTTTTTAAACACCATCATCAATGCATATTGAATAGAGGGCCACACAAAATCCCCAGATCCAGACATTATAGAAGGTGGCGAGACATTTCCTGCCTTAACCAGCTTGCAATCAAAGCCCCAGTCCTGTGCTAGCTTATCTAGCACAGATCAAAGAGCCCAGGTCTGAGACAGACTGGACAAGCACAGGGCAGTCATTCACTGGCAGGGTTTTGGTGGGAAAACAGAAAAAAAAACGAATTTCTGAATGCTGCTTGCAGGAGGGAGTTGACAGGACAGTGAGGGAGAGAAGCTCTGAGCCCAGGCTATTATTCATTCTCTTTAAATTTGGCATCCAACAGGCTTCCCCAACCCTCCTAACTTTGCAGGCTACAGCTGTCAGCAGGGGTCCAGACTTTCCATGCCTCCCTGCTATAAATATGTCAGGTTAAGTAGCAGCGTCTCGGGAGAATCCTTTACCACCAACACTGGCATTTCTGCCATAGCGTCTGCAGGGGTGTGAAACGCTGTAACTACACAACTGAAGGGCTGGGAACGCGGGTCTTGCATCCGCTCCACTTTTACTCTCTTGCAACTGGGAGCTTAAAAAGGAGTGTCCTCCACTCCAGAACGTGGGGCTTTTTGCAAACCATTTTCTATCAGGATTGTACTGACCTGGTTGTTATCTGATAGAAGTAACTTGAAATCTTCCCCAGGGGAGGTCATTGGTGGCACCGCAGCATGCTGATTACTGCAGGTTCAGACCATTGGCCTCTACTGAATGGAACAAGAATGACCCCTCCCACCCCCCTGGACGAGCTGCTTGCAGCACCGTCCCGCTCCCCGCCTGGGTGCTGTGGCCATGCATTGTGGCCCCAAGCCCCATGCACCACCCAGCTGGGCAGCAGCCCTAGCCCTAGCCCTGCCCAACTTCCTCCCTCCCTATGGGGGCCTCAATCCCACCCCCGCCCTTACCTACGGGAGCTGCTCTCCAGGCTGCCGGGAGGCCACGTGCATGGATGTTCACATGGTGCCCCCTGCCTGACCACCCCCTCCCACTCCTCCCAGCCCCTTGCAGGCTGCATCTGCCAGCCTGCAGACAGCTCTTTGCAAAACTGTAAAATCTGTGGGTTTCTCCACCAAAATGAGAAATCCGTGTTTTTGAAATCTGTGTAACTCGAAATCTTCCCCAGGGAAGGTAATTGGTGGCACAGCAGCAAAGGTAAAGGTGGAAATCTGCATTTTTCTCTGTCTTTCTATGGGAAAATGAAAAACACAGATCTCTGCTCATAACAAAGCTCCCCATATCTATGGGGAGAACCACAGGATTTTGTTTTCATACATAAAACCATTGCTAGACAAAGAAAAAAGCATGCATTGTCACAGAGCGAGACTCTGCGCATTCCCATAAACTATGACAATTAGTTTTGAAAAAAAAATCACTGCTCTATTTCACTTGCCCAAGCTAAAGTGGGTTCCCAAGAGGACACAACTAACCTCTGATCCATCCATGCATCCAAATACTATCTTAAATTGATGCTGAAGAAGCCAGAAGTTGAAGACGCAAAGACACAGCGCAATGGTTTTGGTTCCTCAAATAAGAATGGAGCAGGCACATCCAGCACGGCGACAGGCAGAATAAGCTGCACTATCATATGCTGGTCACCAAACTCCTTAAAGCTCAGTTGCAAGCAACACAATTACAATACGTTGTTGTCTGCATGTGAACAAAGATCACCAGAGTTGCATAACAAGGAGCCGAGCTGGATGTTATCTTACAGCCCTGGTGCTTGATTGAACACCCATAAATCCCATCAATGCTGGGAGACCAAAGCACTGAGCAGTCCCAGGAGCAACCGCTACAAGGGCAGCATAGGATCATCATACTTCCAATCATGCCTTCATTCTTTGCTGCTATTTTTGCCTACTGACCTCTTCCCCGCTCCCTACACCCGTCTTCACTGGTGAGGTTTCCTAACAAGGAGAAATTCTGACGCCACCCATGTGAGCTCCTCTCCCTGACGTCTCTCCCGAATCGAGATCTCCTTCCTGCCAGTTAGTGGTCTCACCAGCAGAACCACCTGCATGCCACATTTCTACTAAGGCCCTCCACGGGTGGTTTTGATGTGTGAGTACTCCTCCTGGACCAAGACCTGCATGCCCAGTGTAAAGCAAAGTTCTCCTTGAGGATGGTTCACTAACAGCCAAATCCTAGTTCTCCTTCTCCCTGTTCTTCTCAACTTAAATAAGTTCCAGTTGGTTTCAGTGGCCAACAGGCTACAGGACTGGGTTTTGTTCCACAAACTGTCCTCAGGTAGGTGCCAATTAAACTCTTTTATACAGAAGAGTAAAATACTTGAAGGCAAAGATAAAAGGGCCTCTGAGATCACAGCTCACTGCAGCCGGTGGATATCTGATGCCCGCAGAACACTTGCTGCTTTGTTCCCTTGATTTTTTGAAGTGCCAAGTCCTGGAGTTTCTCTTGCATCCATAAAGACTCTCCCACAGCCTGACGCCCTTCATCCTACTCTGCCTGGATAGTCTATTCCTTAACTATACCCCCTCCATCCTCAATTTCCCCTCGGGAAGCACCTTAAAATCTTCTTCCCTCTTTAAAAACAACCTTTCATCAAGATCCTGAATGGTTGAAAACAGATGTCGCTTTTGTGCTGCCATAAACATATTCATGGTGGCACAAAGCACAAGCAAACAGATGTCTGTGCTCTTTGTTGCGTCACAAACGTCCAAATCCGTGTCTGAGACGAAAGGTAGTATTAATTTGTACCGCGGTTTTATGGCAGTCCACATGCTCCAGTGGAAGGCACTCTCAGGGCTTAAGGGGCTCAATCTTGCATGTCCCATGAAATCCTCTCTAGGGGTACTCCCAGGGCATGCAAAATCAGGCCCCAGAGGCTTCAGAGGCACCTGCCTGGATTTCCTGCTTGCAGAGGCATGCCCAGAAACCCCCAGAGGGAGATTTTCTGGGCACGTGTATCATGCTGCTGCAATCTGGGTCAGTTCCCTCGTTTGTACTTGTGCCCCAGGATTGGGGCCCTGAAATCCCAAGAGCTGCAGGGGCCAGACCTGGACGGACAGTGGGTGATGTCTGTGCCACCCAATGACGCAGAACTCCCTGGGACTCTCCCAGGACTCTCCACGGCACACCTGATGCCACAGCAAAAATGATGCATGTTTTTAGCCCTTGCAGCCTTTATCCTCCCCAGTCATGGTGTTGCCAGAGAGATTTTCATCCTTCCTTCCAGACTAATCCCTCCGGCCCCTGGTTCATTAATTGTTGAGCTCTTCCAAGCTTCCCTCAATCTGTCTCTCTCTTTCTGGAAACATGCCTAGGAAAAAATATAATACTCCAGGTACGAGAGCCAGTGGATCATGTAATTCAATGATTTTTTCTCCCAAGCACCACACAGCCTGTGCTTTTATTGTTGTGTCTCAGACTCTTGGCAAAAGACTGAATTGAGAGTTTTATCTGTTATGCTGTCCTTGGCCAGGGTACTGCAAACAGTAATTACCAGCACGAGTGAAAAACAGTCGAAATTCAGCTGTAGGAAATGCTGCGTTACCTTCCCAGAATCGCTGCATCCCGCTACCTCCTCTAAGTCATCCTGTATTTCATGTGCTGCAATGTATGGTTTTTTATAGGACCTGATATACTACACTATGGAACCACATTTAAAGTTCCCAAGAAGAAACAATATGCAAAGGCCTGCCAGGGGACAGATTTCTAACAAAGGAGAGACAGCCATTTAATGCTATTCTGCCCAATGTGCCAAAAGATAATGCTTTTCATGCTGCTGTTAACCCATCTGCAAGAGCAGATGTGAAAAAGCAACCAGAGTTTTGCTCCATTTAAGACACACGTGGAAGTTAAACTCAGACCAACAGAAATAAGGCACAAAGTTTTAGTGGCGAGGGTGATGAACCTTTGGAACAAGCTCCCAAGGGAAGCCATTCTCCAGCTCTTTATCATAAGATCTTAGGAAAGTAGGGCTTGGAGGGACCTCATGAGGTCATCTAGTTCAGCCCCCTGCTCTAGACAGGATCATCCCTGACTAAATCATCCCAGTCAAGTGTCTGTCCAACCTGACCTTGAACATTTCCAAGGATGGAGATTTCACCACTTCTTTAGGTAGCCTGTTGCAATGGCCATTGCTCCTAGTCCTGTCCCATACAGTCACAGAGAAAAGCCCATCTCCACCCTCTCTACCATCATCCTTCAGGCGTTAGAAGACTGTTATCTTTTCTTTCCTCTGCCTTCTCTTCTCCATGTTGCCCTGATGTGTTCAAACAAATCTGGAGACCTTCCTGGAAGATAACGTTTAATCAGACACAAGTTACTGGGCTCAATGCACAGGGAAATGGGTGAAATACTGGCCTGGACTCTACAGGTCTCTCTGCAAATGGGAAAATTCATAGTTTCATAGTTGGTAGGGTTGGAAGGGACCTAAGCAGATCATCTAGTCCACCCCCCTGCCATGGCAGGAAAGGATGCTGGGGTCAAATGACCCCAGCCAGGTAGACATCAATCCTCCTCTTAAAGACCCCCAGGGTAGGAGCCAGCACCACTTCCCTTGGAAGTTGGTTCCAGATCCTAGCCGCCCTGACTGTGAAGTAGTTCCTCCTGATGTCTAGTCTGAATATACTCTCCATCAACTTATGGCCATTATTCCTTGTTACTTCCAATAGTGCTTGGGGGAACAGGGCCTCTCCCATTGCCTGCTGGTCTCCCTTGGCCAGTTTATAGACGGCCACCAGATCCCCGCTTAGCCTTCTCTTGTGGAGGCTGAACAGGTTCAGGTCTCGTAGCCTCTCCTCGTAGGGCCTGCCCTGCTGACCCCCGATCATGCAGGTGGCCCTCCCCTGGACCCTGTCCATGCTGTCCGCATCTCTCCTGAAGTGCGGTGCCCAGAACTGGACGCAGTACTCCAACTGCAGCCTGACCAATGCCGCATAGAGGGGGAGGATCACCTCCTTGGACCTGCTCGAGATGCATCTGTGGATGCATGACAAGGTGTGGTTAGTTTTCCTGACTGCGTCCCCACATTGGCGGCCCATGTTCATCTTGGCATCAATAATGACTCCAAGATCCTTTTCTGCCTCTGCTCTGACAAGAAGGGAGGTCCCCAGCCTGTAGGTGTGCTGCTGGGTCTTCCTCCCCAGGTGCAGTACCCTGCACTTGTCCGTATTAAAACCCATCCTGTTCTCATCCGCCCACCCCTGTAACCTGTCGAGATATAGTTGTAACCTGTCCCTCTCTTCTAGTGTGCCCACTTCTCCCCACATCTTAGTGTCATCTGCGAATTTGAACAAGGTGCTTTTCACCCCCTTGTCCAAGTCGCTGAAGAAGATGTTGAACAGTGCAGGCCCGAGGACCGAGCCCTGGGAGACCCCACTGCCCACATCCCTCCAGGTCGAAAATGACCCACCCACCACCACTCTGGGTACGGCCCTCCAGCCAATTTGTGACCCATCTGACTGTGTAGGCATCGACACCACAGGTGCCTAATTTTTTAAAACGAGGATGGGGTGAGAGACAGTGTTGAAGGCCTTCCTAAAGTCTAGGAAGGCTACGTCCGCCGCGACACCTGCGTCCAAGGTTTCTGGATTGCACTCTGGATAAGCATTTCTCTCCTGCATATCACCCATTAAAACTGCACAGAGAGCTCACAATCCTGCCTTCTTCCTAGTGAAGTCCTACACTGTCCCAAATGACCATCCTGTGAAGCTCCATTCGTACAACCCAACCCATGCTCCCTCGTCTGAGCTGCATAAAAGACATTACACACTCTACTCCACTACTCACAAGCTACTTTCTGCAGCTGTCCAAATGACCAAGAGCTCCCAACCTTTCCAGCTCTGAGATGCTCTTGAGAGGGTATTTTAGTACGCATAAGAGCTGAAAAGGTCTTTAAGACCCCACGTGACCGGCTGTGGCACGTACGTGGTCTAGACCACGCACAGGAAGGAATCCGCGGCACTGTGAAGACGGCTCCTACAGGGTTGCAGCCTCCACCCAGGTGTGATTTGGGCCAACACGGGAATTCCCAAAAGTTTGCTCCTTTATGCAAATCAGTAATTAGCTAAGCTACGAGCTCCGGTGATTTCATGGTCTATAAACCACCTCAGTGTTGTTTTCCTCGGAGGATCAAAAGCAGCACCATGCCTGCTGGGTGGGACACATCACACACACACTTCTCTTATTATACAAGTGACAGCAGTGACAGGTGCTGCCAACAACAGCCCTATGGTCTGAGCCAAAATGCAAGGTCCTTGCTCATGCAAACTTCCCCTGAAGTCAGCGAGCCAGCTTTGAACATGTATAAAGTGAAAGAACTGTTTGGTGCACAGAAGAGAGAGAAATCCCTTTTCTTCACGGCAGGAGCATCCCCATGCACTCTCCCTTCATCCCACTCAGTTCAGTATGCGGCCATTCGCTCCCACATGGAGACTCTCCCTCTGTAACGTTAGGTTCCCTTCTCTCCCTTACAGATGCAACTGGGAAGGACTCGGCAGGTCTTATCTTCCTCCCCCAGGACACTGACTATGTGTTTAACTCCATCTGTGTAATGGCAGGAGCCCATTCCCAAGGATTTGGCCTTGTAAACAGAGCACACGGAGCCTTTGAAGAGAAGCCCTTGAGTTACTGTGTCTTGGTTGTCCGCACGGTGATCGTTTCCTGAGGCGTCAGCTTTGCAGCGCTCTCGCCCGACCCTTCTTTGATGCAGGCAACTGCATCTTTAAACACAAAGTGAGCATTAGCTGGGGCTCTTCCAATTGTGGGCGTTTTCAGGCAAGGACAGAACCTCTCTCCAATCATTTACCATCACCGCTAGCATAACAAATGGAAGTTAGTCCCATTTTTGTCTCCGATGTAGCATGACCACCTAGTAGGACTGATTTGGTATGACCCCAACTCAGCATGATCCCTCCCAAGGGGCCCAACTCCGCAGGACCCCCTGCTCATAAAAAGTTAAAACACCTGACATTGATCTTAGGCGAGGCAGCACTTTAAAAAGATCTTTCTTTCTTTCTGCAGAATTACCCAATGAAATCATTTTCCACCTATTCAAAGGACTTGATCATTTATGTAATTACCATATATAAAAGCATCTTTCCATCTGCCTGCCTAGATGCTCATACAGTTTCCATCCCCGTGGTAATCGAGCATGCTCACAACAGCCCCTAGGGAAGTAGTGCTGTTCTTGCTTAACCAATGGGTAACAAGGAGCAAATTAAGCAACTTGCTGAGATCACACAGGGAGTCAGTGGTCCAAGCCAACACAACAAGGTTGCATGCTGAAGTAGTAAAGCATTGAAATCACTGCCCTAAAGCACTGACTCTCATCCAGGGTGTCGTGCCACCCTCCAATGCCTTACTATCCTTGCAAGGGTGCTGCAGGGGGCCACACGACGTGAGCACTGTGAGGTGTGTAAACATGCACATAGAAACCCAGAGGTTTTAAACAGGAGTGTTAAAAACACTGCCCCGTTGTGGGCTTTCTGAGTTCTCTGCAACAGAAGAAGTGCTCTATTATTTACCGGAATCAAAAAAAACAAGTGAAACCTAAGAGCTGGTATTTTCCAAGGAGCACCCTAAGTTAGTTGAGAGGTGCTTGGAGTCTAAAAAGGTTAAGAACCACTGCACTAAACCCTTGTATATAATGAGCAAGTCCTTGTATGTATTCTTACATGAAACAGAGCCTTACTAAGTCCCTGTAGTGTTATCTGCCAATATAAACATGTCACCTTTTGCATCTACCTTTGTGGTTTATTGTAGCCTTCGTGCTTACATGGCAGAAGACAACACAAAGAAAACGAAAAGAACCAGAAGGCTGAGAAGTATTCCTCTATCCACTCCCTTGCTTTGATCAGCAACGGACACGCTTCCACGGGTAGCAAGCAATGCCTTCCCTGGGTTTACCACTGGGAACATGTAGCATCACTCCATTCAGAAAAGTGAGATGGGAGGTGGGGAAAAAAAAAGGAAAATAGGTTTACCTGCATATCAGGCCCATGTTTGACTTTGAGCTCCCTTTACTGGTTTAGGGCCAGTAACTAGAAGGGCAAGCAAGTCAGCCATGAGGAGACAATGAGAGGGAAACAATGAGCTAAGAGTGACAAATCTCAGCTTCTGGCTCCAAACCTGGCCAAAATCTGCTAGAATAGAAAGCTTGCTTAGTAAGGGGCTGGACCCAGTAGGTCAGAAGGAAGAGACCAGCAGCTGCTTTGTAGTACGTGCCCTGTTCAACTCCTGTAGGACATGGACTGCCTTGTATATGTGCAGGGCAATGAATCCCGTGCCTCCAAGAACCAGAGTACCTGACTTAATCTGGGCAGGATTACAAGAGCCAACCATGCCAAAAGAAACCCTGGACTGTGGATTTAGGAGACCACTGGGTAACCTTTGGCAAGTCACTTGCCCACTCCATGGATTGGTTTACACATTTATAAAGTGGAACGAGTGTTGCCTCCGATGAGAGCTGGGGATCACTACCTTGAGGAGACCCCTGGTCTGCCTGCTTTACAAGCCTTTGAAGAGCCACTTTTGGATGAGCCATGCAGCTATGACTTAGATCCCAAGAAGGGAAATCACAAATGGTCTCACCTTCACATATTCTTCTGATGATGAAGTCTGTGCGATTTGGCAGCTCTTCATAAGAGGGGACATGTATCAGATGGTGGGGAGACCCGGTAATCCTGAGCAGCACGTCACGCTGGACACCGCCGATGCCCACAACGAACACCAACACGCCGTTGTCCCGCAGCTGCTGAGCTGGAACTGCTGCATCCTCTGTGCCCCCGCCATCCGTGATCACCAACACCGCCTTGCTCACACCTGGCCTAGCCCCCTTTGGGACCGTCATGACATCGTCATGGATGCGCAGCAAGGCACTGCCAACGGAGGCCGAGCCACCAACGAAAGGCGCGTTGTTGATGGCTTCAAGGAGGGCCGTACTGGTGGTGTGCGTGTCCAGCGCGAACACCGTGCGGGCTCTGCTGCCGTAGACAACGAGGCCTATCTGTGTGACGTCCCGGTTGATGTTGAACTGGAGGGAGCTGGAGCTGACAAAGTCCCGCAGCCGCAGAAAGTTCTCCTTGCCAACGCCTGTCGAGGCAGCCAGCGCAAACACCAGGTCCAGGGACTGAGACTGGCAGCCTGCAAGGCAGGGAGGAAGCAGAAACCTTTCAGCCAATGACTAATATGAAACCTACTTCAGATTGCAAAGGAAAATCCCTCGCTGCGGGGACGTACGGCCCCATCCCACTGAGCGGCCAGAGAAGAGTCATTCATGATTTCCAAGCAGAGGGCCCGTGCAGGGCAGTTCTTTAGGGAGCAGAAAGGCTCCGGCAGTCTGCATCTCCCACCCACATGTGACTAGCCAGCTCTCCAGCTGGCATGAGGGTTGGGGCAGTGCCACAACACCTTTACATACAGAAGGTAAAGCCCTTGTGCTCACCAAGGCTGACTAGCGTTGCACCTGGTCCTGGCCTGAGTGGGGGAGGTCTATACGCTTCTACCCACTTGTGTCTGTGCTGTTGTCCCAGCCCCATGCTAGCTCTCAGTGCCCAAGGAGTGCTCTGCAGAGAGGGCGCCAGCACCAGCATAGCTGGATTCGGCATCATTTTGCTTCGAGGGGCAGAGAAATGTGTTTTTTGAATGCCCTGTTCCTTACGCCTGGAGCTTCACTTCCTGAGCTCCGCTCATGACTCCCCCAGGGTGCCACCCCGGCCTTACCTGGAGGTCTGGCTACACTGCAGATGGTTTTCTGCAGCTCAGGGATCTTGTTGAACAGATCCTGGGGGTTGGAGTAGACAATGGTCTGCTTCGGGCTCCCTGTAATGCCATCCAGCTCTGCCCGCAGGAACTCGCTGCCCACACCAATCAGGAAGACTCCTTGGTCCCGGATATGTTTGGCTGCTTCTGCCACCAAATCCTGGGACTCTGAATCTGTGAACAAGGCCACCACTCGGGGGAGCTCGACACGGATGTCTGTGAAGGCTGAAGCACTCTTAAAGCCGTGCTGGGCAATGTAGTGAAGAGCTCGGCCGGTAAGGGTTTCTCCTCCAGTGAAGTGCATGGCATCGATGCTCCTCACGAGACCGTGCACATCCTCATAGGCTCCCATTGCAATGGGGACCGTGACGTTATTGCTGTACTGAGCCACGCTGACCTTCGCCGGGGTGTCCCTGCTCAATACCGCTTGGACAAACCGCTTCAAGAAAGCCTTGTAGCCCAGGAATCCCTCCAGGCTGGTACCAGATGAGCTGTCCACCAGGAACAGGAGGTCCACGCTGCACTCCAGGCTCAGCTTTGGTGCTGGAAGGGGAGGGAAAAGTGCAACACGACTGTGTGTAATGCAAAGAGTAAGTGCACAGGCCCCAAGTGCATTGCCGAGGTCTCCTGCAATGCGGGTGGTCTGGGCTTGCACTCCATGACCTTTCTGCCAAGCGGGCAGGAGAACATGCTGGGCAGGACACCTTCTACTGTGGGACTGCAATGTCCCAGCTACCTCGGGCCAGGAAATATGCTGCAGGGTGTCACAAGAGAAGGACTCAATTAGGGCATCTACTGTTAATGACCTTCAAGGGGTGGCTTGGCTTTCTAGTAGGGGAGTTCTGGACAATCCGGCCCTTGTACGGATCTTCAGGTTGGGTAAAATCCTCAGTCCCTCCTGGCATTTTTGGCCTATTTGTGCAGGGACGTTCTGCAAGAACCAAGGGGTGAAGTGGGGATGGGACTCTCTGCTAAGCCTCTCCCTTGAGGTCATATATCCACAAAACCAAACTTAAACTTGGGACCAGGGCTTTAGAAAGGCAGCAAGATGGTTCCAGTCCTCCCATGCAACATCACGAGGCCACGCTGGGATGTTGCGGGAAGGCAGAGAGCAAGCTGATCGATAGACTCGAGGGCCCACACTGCACAGAGTGCCAGATGGATCAACCTACCGCATTTGGCATCGCCTCCAAATCCAACCGGGCAGATGCAGTGGTATTTTTCCAGTCCCTCTGGGAGGCACGTACCTCCATTCTGGCAAGGCTGGGAATCACAGGGATCTGAAAGGCACCAGATCAGGAGAAAGACAAAGAGAGACCGAGAGAGAAAATCATTAGGGAGCCTGACTCGTCTCACCTTGGTTCAATGATAGTATTGCCTTAGGTTAAAGAACGAGCTGGACCAGATCCTAACAGGAAGCAGTCGTGTTGCACAGCAGAGTAACATTAGCGAATGCAGGGCTGGCCATGCACTAAGCTTTTGGTTGTAGGGGGGCAGTGCAATTTTCCCTTGATTTACAAGGTGTCTCACGAGGCGTTCTCCCTGATCCATCTTGCTCTGGACAAGGCTAACAAGGCTCTGGTGTTTGTATAGATTTTCCCAAGGGTTACCCATTTGCCAAATTCAACCAGAATGACCCCATTCTTCCCAGCGGCAGCTTCAGCAGGTTAACAGGCTTGTGCTTAGCAGCTGCTATTTCATCAAATCCCACTGCACTTAGGGATCGGTTTTACAGTCCTGTCCAGCCCAAACTGCAGCTTATCACTCTGCTCTTCAACTGCTGTGGGGGGGGGGGAATAGGGCGGATTATATTGGTGTCAGTTTGCAACTATTGAAGTCAACCCAGTTCTTCCAAACTGACACCAGTGAAGCCAAGATGAGAATCCAGCCCATTCTCCAGTCAGATTCTTTTAAGATTATACGGTACTTTTTTTTTTTTTTTTGCGCAGAAAGCCTAGACCCCCCAAATCCCTGAATACATACAAGCCTCCCAGAGCTTCAGACTTGGTGCTGGGGAGATGCACGTTGGCAGCACATGTCAAACAATTTGGGGGCTGTTCACTTCATTCTCAAATTCTGCCTCCTCCACAGCCTGATGCATCAGCTGTGCAGCACCTATCAGTTTTGCTAGACCAAGGAGTCTCCATTTCCCCTACAACTTGGGAAGTTTAAACATGGAGCATAAAATGAGTAACCCCCCACCCCCAAATAAAAAAAAAAATAATAATAATAACCCCTATATCTACTTCACATCTTTTTCTTAGACAGTAAAACAAGATTTTAGAAAAACAAGGTCTTACCTGGACATGTGGTTCGGTAGCATCTGGATGGGTGTTTTATCAAGACTCTTTTCCAACTAAGACAGAAAGAGTAATATCAAATACAGCCAGCCTTTAAAAATTAACTATTTATCTTCACGGCTGAGCATTTAGTGAAAGCTTACAACAGAACAGCTTTTGCTGGATGAAGGAGTGTTAAAGTTGGAGCAAGTTTGGTGCACATGAATCTCTCTCAGCTCGTTCACACACAGCAATTCGAAGGGACCAGCTGCTGCCCTTCTGAAAGGCCTCCAAGCATCCACACACTAATTCCAGCTACTCATTTGGCATTTGAATTTAAAAATCTTCCAAGATCTTTTTGAAAGAAACTGAATAAAAAAACCTGTTGGTAGTGTTGGAGCGATGTTGTAGCCGTGATGGCCCAGGAATTATGCAAGAGGCAAGGATTTTTGTGGGCGATATCTTCTATTGGACCATCTGCATGGTAGGGATAAGGTTAGACTAGCTATTGAATTGCTTTGCATTTGAAAGCTTGTCGAACTTTATCCCAAGCATGCACTGGTCCAATAAAAGATATCACCTACAAAAATCTTTGCTAATTCCCGAGTTTAAAAAAAAGATACCCAGCTCAATGAATAAGGTTTTGAGTTCCTTGGCATTTTCAATGTTAAACAAAACTACTGGTTGCTTTCCAGTGGTCTACAGTGTTTTCCAGGGTAGACTGAATCTTAATTTCTAATAACCAAACAAGCAGAGAAGAAAACGTCAACCATGTCCTCCCTCTGCCCCGTCAGACTTTCTTCAGATACCACAAACAAGAAAGCACAAGCCGGTATTTCCCCCTGTGGGTCACTTTTAAAGCATTTCACTTACTATACAGACTGCAGCCTCCGGACACTTCTGGCTGCAACGTTTGATTCCTCTAAAGACATGACAGACTTCACAATCCCCCAAATACATCCTTATTTCAACAAAAGGGGAATTTCCCTTGCACGATTCGCTGCCACTGCCCTGACAATATGCTTCTTTGTTTGCAAACCATCGCATTTAATGTTTTGTTGCAATATGAGCAGGAGTTGTTTTCTGCCAGCTAAAACCTCTCCATAGGCTGGGCTCTCCCAGGAATCTCAGCTTGGCCAATTCGGGGTGAAAAAAAAAAGGACTTTGTGGAAAATAAAGCCGGTAGACTTAAAATTAGAACTGGCTGCATACGGCATCGAGTAGTAGTTCTCAACTTTTTTAAGATTCAGGGGATCCCTCAGAAAGTGTCAGCTCTTAGCTTTCACTCTGTTTTTGACTAAGGAATAACTGAGCAAATTCTTTTGTTAGAATGACCTTGGAAAGACTAACAGGCGAGCACATTTCTAGCATTACAGATTCCTATTTGAAACCTCTTGAGTTTATCTTGTGATCACGTGTTGTGTTGTGTGGCACCCCACAACACCCTTAAAAGGATCCCTCATCACCCTGGTTGAGAATCACTGGGATAGAGGCAATAGCTAGCCTGAGATTTAGCTCTCCCCCCCTATTTAGTTGAATAACGTAGTGCCTAAGTACACAAAAATTATGCGAGAGAAGCCCATTACATACAAAGCAACGTGGCCTACAGGAACTTGCCTGGCACACGAGACCCAGATTCTGTTTCTCGCTCTGCCACTGACTTGCTGAGTGACCACGGGCAAGTCATCTGGCTCCTGGTTCAGTGTTGTTTCCTCACCCTTTGGCTGCTGAGATTACAAGCTCTTCAGGGTAGTGTAGGCTGCAAACCCATACCATCAGGTATTCGATATGTTAGATATTAGGAAGGATTTTCTCACTGGGATGATAGTAAAATGCTGGAACAGGTTACCCAGAGAGGTGGTGGCATCTCCATCCTTGGAGGTGTTCAAAACCTGGCTAGACAAAGCTTTGGCTGGGATGAACTAGTTGAGGTTGGTCCTGCTTTGAGCAGGGGTTTGGACTAAATGACCCCCGAGGTCCCTTCCAACCCCTAACTTTCTGAGTCTATGATTTATAATCAACTTAAACATCTGCATTTGATGAACTGAGCGTGTGCTCATTTCCCTCTGTCCTCACCACCCACCTCAAGAGGGAAAGATGGCTGACGCACCTATAAAATGGGCAAAGAGATGCATGCACTGCATTTTGCCTCTTGGAGCCCTTCCAACACATGTAATTCCCAGCAAGCTCCTTCACAGTCTCCAGTGTCTTGCGTTCACAAGGGTGAGATTCAATCTTGCAACCTGTTGCAAAGAGCACATACATGTAAGAAAACCACACAACTCAGATGCCTCCAAATGAAACTGGCTGCAGACAAGAGCTTGAACAACTGGGGCATGCTTCAAACAGCAGCCAGGCCAGTTTTACATGATCTCTCTAACTGTACATCTAAGGGCTTCAAGAAGCTTTAATGTGATTTTATCTATCCTCACAAAGCTGTAGTGAAATAGGGAGAGGCTAGTAATTTTGTTTTCGCATGGGGAACTGAGACCCAGAGCAGACTGCAGCGTGATGTAGAGGTATCCGAGGGTACCGGAAGCAGCACAGGCAAAGTTACTCTATTTTTCAAGGGCAGTGCTGGCTTGGGAATGTCGAGTATAGATATCCATAAGTTACCTGTGCAAAAGCATACACACAGCAGGTTCATCATAGAAAAAGGACTCGAACATCTCCGGAGTCCTAGGGTACTGCCAGAATCACTGCACCATCCTTGCTTGCATGTAGGTATGGGTCTTTAGACAGGCCACATGTTTGCGTTAGCACACATCAGGATACTACAAAACCATCTTTAGACTCATGCTAACCTCAGTCTCCATTTGTTTTGCAGGGAAGCTCTCAGTGAAAAGGGCAGAACCTGCCACTGGGTCAGCTGCATCAGAAGGGCAGGTGTCAGGGAGATGGTCAGGAAGCAAAAGGTAGCAGTCATTAGTAAGTGTGCCAGGATGGCTTCCGAGATACCTGGAGATACTGCGCTGCAGATGGCGGAGCTGGTAAGGGTGCTGTAAAGGCCATTGGTGGCATCGTCCACATGCTCAGCAAACAGCACATGCTGTTCGGTTGGTTCACTGGCCAATACGTGCAACTCCTCCCACCTGCGAGAGCGATGGCATGGTCGATTAGGACTGCAGAGCTTTACCAAACAGCAAGTCTTTCAATCATCACAGAAAACAAGAGCAAAAACCCCACCCAGACCCATGAACACTAATGCCTAGAAACATGCAAAGCAACTTTCAAGATCCTGGTACACGGACTCTCCAAAAGACACCTGTTCCTGCAAAGAACTGCCCTCGCCATCTCTCCCCCTGTCTGGTCCTTCTCGTGTCAAGGCACTTCCCACTATCCAGGTGTCTTGTTCTTCAAAAACAGGCTTCTGATAGCTCTCATTGACTGTCCATCCCCCACCAGTCTCTGTTCAGGTGATTAAGGGCACATCTACCCAGCACTCCTGGCATTTTTGAGGATGCCACACTAGACAGCATGGTCTTACCCTCCTGCTTCCACTCACATGCACCAAACTCAGAAATGTGGCACTGAAGACACACCTGGCCCTCTCAAGATGGTCATCTCTGGAGCGTTGGCCACAAAATACCTCCACCACTGCATCTCCAGGGATGTGTTCATCGACGGCAGCCTCAAGAGCGTCAAGGATGCAGTGTAAACATGCCCTTAGATGCCAAAAGCAAAGGCTATTCCACTAGCAGCGATCATTGCTACTTCTACAAGATAGTTTCCTACCTTGGAAACTTGACTCCTACGGCAAACACCGTGATCCCCCTTTCCTTCACCTGCTTAGCAGGGAGTGCTATGGTGCCCTGTGATTTTCCATCTGAAAGGATGATTAGGATTTCAGGGATGGAGGAGTTTCTGCCACCAGGGAAACCTTTCCGGAGAATGTATTTCAGTGCGAGACCCGTCTCTGTGTTCCCACCTCTGAAAGAAAGTGAGAAAATTGGGAGAGGAGAAGTTAGACCTTCTTCAGCTCTTGTCCAGCTCCTCTTTACTTCGCTCCCTTGCCCATACGCCCAGGACCATAGAGTCTACCTTTCACGGTAGAAGTGAGTTTCAAGTATTTCTGCACTTACCCTCATTGCTTAGCCAGGCCAGTGTTATTTTTCCAGTTCTCCCCACCCTCCTGCATTTAGTTCACAACTCTACTTCCTTTTCTTCGTCCTCTCGACCACACAGGTGCACAGCTGTTTGGAGAAGAACCCCCCCACAAGGTGCTCTACAAGGAAGGCTGTTTTCCCAGCAAAAGACAGATGGCAACTCATGTACTTGAAGAGAAGGACGGATCACAATGCTCAGCATGGTCCGGTGAAGAGTGCACGGAGCAGGAACTCGGGAGACGTGCATTCCCACTCCCATCTCATGATGCCAAACAAACTGTTAGACTATGTGTGCCCATTTCCCCATCTCTTATCCAAACAAGAACTGTGCGGAAGATCTGGTTAGCAATGAAACCTTCATTTCCCAGGCCTCTCATGCTTATGAAAAAATAGGCAAGGTTCAAGGCTTCAAAATGTCTCTCTTTTTAGCGAGGTATAAATGTCACACTCCACCTAGGAGCCCCCAACCCAGAGTGACACCTTGTATTCCTTTGGTAACAGAACTGGCATTCATTTTTGAGCACCAAAGGGAAGGGGTCAATGCACGGCAATTCCTAGCTTGCTTTAGAGAATGCTACAGCCTGCAACGCAGCAGTGCCCAGAAGGCACTGTCCCTCCTTTCCCTTGTTAATCTTTGCTTAAATTTAACTTCCTACAAAACGCCGCAATTGTTCATCTGCAGTAAGGCCCCCACAAATGCAAATGCCAAGGACTTCTTAGTGTAGCCCTGGAAACTGGCAAGGGAAGAATACAAGGGAGGTCTTTCTTCAGCGTCCCTAGAATAATTCCCCTGTTAATGACAAGCAAACCAAGACAGATTTGCAAAGAGCAGGTCACCTGGTGGCCCCACTTTCAAAATTAAACCAATGTCAGGGCAGAGCAGCCCCTCGCAACATCAGCTTGCACAGCATATGAAAAAAGCAGTTAAAAACCAATTCCCATGTCTTTTGGTTTGTTCCCCAACAGCTGTGTGAGATGGGTCAAAGCTGGAATAAACATTCTGGGTACTGATATGCAAAGAAGCAGTATCAAGTGTCTCACATTTGGGTTTGGTCTTCACTTATCCGGCTATTGCCTCGGGAACTCTTCAGTCGGGGCAGGCAGTCACCCAGACTAAGCATACAGCTATTTTAAAATTGAATTATTAGTCACGTCCATTCTTTTATGTCCCTGACACAAAAGAAGCATCACAAGCGTCTCTTGTGACACTGAAATAAGCAGGTCAAACTGTCATGCTCACTTTATTTCCAAAGCAATGTCCAGAGGCCTTTGGGGTACCTGGGATCCTATTATGCTAGGTGCTGTATGAACTTTTGGTAAGGGACAGTCTCTGCCTGGAAGAACCAAACCCCCATGTAGACAACACGGAGAGCAGCAAAAGGAGAGTGTTACCATCCACACTGTACAGATGGGAAACTGAGGCAGGAAGGGATTAAGGGCCAGATTTCCAAAGTGCTGGGAGTAGCGAAGTGCTCAACTGAGCTCTTTTGAAAATTTGCATCTACATATGGCCCGTTGGAAGCAGGCTCTTGTTGGATACTTGCAGGAGAGCAGAGCTCATTTGAAAACCTGGCCCTACTTGGGGGGCTGAGAGTTGGGGATGGAGGGATTAGACCCTGAGCTCTCTTGAAACTTGGGCAAGTTATGTGGCATTCCAGGTTAGAAAAGTGGATCTGGGACCTGAACCCACATTTTACTTCAGTACCTCGGCCACAAAGCCGTTCTCCCTCTCTCTCCCTCCCTCTCGTCCCCCCTGCCAAATTTAAAGGATGTTCCATCAGCGTGGCTCTTGGAGATGGCTCTTTGCTGCAAATGCAACTACCCAACTATTTTGACAATGGTAGAAGAAGTATGAGTCCGACACGGAAATGCATCTTGTGTATGCAGATCCCCGCAAACAACTGAAGCCGTACCAACACTGGAGAGCCAAGGTGAAGCACATCCTACCAGCACCATAAATTACTGCATGACGGGGCCACCGTCCCATGTTAGGGCGTGGCAAACTTCAAGCCTTACAGCTACTCATGGGGAAAAAAAAAAAAAAATATATATGTTGGCACCCTTATAAACTGCTGAATACAACCAAAATAGATAATAAGCCATCCTCTCCACCTTTCTTCCCTGACATCCAGGGGTAAGGGCTGAGGAATTATTTCTGCCAGTTATGCCAGAGGCAAGGATGTGTGTGAGCGATAACTGTTATGGACCAACTGCATGCTTGAGATAGATTTAAACAAGCTTTCAAGTGCAAGACACTCTTCTGAGCTCTAGAAATTACAAAGCTTCATTTCTACTGGCTTACCCAACAATACACATTGCTGGATACTGAGCTTGCTAATCTCAGCATGAACCTATACAAGTGCAGCCAACTTTCTGGGCTGGTGTGTCACAAATCAAAGCCCACCCCTCCTTGAGTGTGCTCCCATCCCCCAGAAGCGTATCAGATCAGCTTTGTGCACTGGGGTGCTGGACTGGAGGCGGTGGGGGGTTGACCACAGCTGTGTGGAGCAGAGTAATAGTAGGATGCAGCTACAAGAGGAAACATCACCGAAGAGCCAAGTTAACCTTCCCTGGCCTCACGATTGCCGCGGTTTTACGTGGTAAGCAAAGAGCAAAAGCCCTTCATTCACTGGCAGCTGCAGGGCGAGGAAGGGGGTAACCTGGCTTTTGGTGGTGACATCTAACACCACCTTCTCTTGCAACAGGGTCCTGTTTCATGTGGGCAGAGGATCGAGTCCTCCCTGCCTCTAATTCCAGGACCTCCATTTTCTGACTCCCTGGGACTTGTCCCCTACGGCAGAGACCCATGGCACTTGTGGCAAGTGCCACGGGCTGGCCACCCCTGACATACGAGCCCAAAGGAGGCTAAAGCTTTGACTCTACGTACTACCCCAAATGCAGCTTCCCTATTAAACCATTGCAAAAATCTAAGGCAAGCTGTCCTCCAGGCTCAGCCACGACTGAGAGCAGCCTTGTCCTCTTACCCTTCTGCCTTTATATACACACTTATTTTTAAAGGTTTAAGCATTTGTTACAGTTCACTCCCAAGGACTATATCCAAAATAGACACCAGTCCCTCCTCTCTTGCTAGCTCTGTACATGACCCAAGACAGACATTGTGCAACATGCCATCCTCCATTGAGCACTTGATATCGGAGTAAGCCAAGCCCAGTGCAATCACTCTTCCAGGGCTTTTGCTAATAAGCCTCTAGATCTGAGGAGACATTCCCATCTGTTTTCTAATCCCGGATGGGGAGATTTTAATATAAATCATTTCCTAAAATTGCCTTGTAGCTTTGCTTTTATTTCAGTCCAAAGGACTCAAACAGCACGTCTTTTTTTTTTTGGAGGCATAACAGTTTCTCTGTTGCATACAAAATCTCCTTCTGCTTCTCACTCTTCTTTCGTTTGTTTTAATGATCCTCTATTTTACAAGCAGATTTTCACGATGTAGCAGGTATTAGATCAGATGCATGCCCAGGGCAGTTTCCTTCCCTCCATTCTGCCACATTTTTTTTTTTTAAAGTGGTATGAAAAAGTAAGGTCCCTTTCTTTGGTCTTCTCCCTCTCTACTTTATACTGTTGAAAATTAAACCTTGGGAACACAGCTAGCTTTGCCAGCACTCTTGTTTTCTCTGCCAGTTTATTTCAATCCCCAACTACTTGGAATCTCCTTTTCTTCACCAAAAAAGCAGAACAACTGTTTTTGCTTGCCACAGAGGGCAGGACATGCAACAATGGTTTGGAGCTGCAAGATAGCAGTTTTAAATACATCTTAGTACAAATTTTCTCGGCATAAGAACCAGAGGACAATGGAACAAGTTGCCTGGAGAAGTTGTGACATCTCCTTCTTTGGAGATTTCCAAGAAAGGGTTAAATAGGCATCTGCCTGGGCAATGTAGGAATATAGCGCATCCTGCTTCTGGGCAGGGAGTTGGACTTTATGACCCCCGAGGTCCAGTCCAACCCTACAGAGCCATCCCTATGTCTAACAAGTTCTCCAATAAGCCCCACGCTCTAAGTTGACAGCAATGGTCTGCTAAGGCCCTTGAATTAAGCCCGTTACTATGGCTAAAGATGCTACAAAAACAGCCCTTTATAAATAAACCAGTAGGAGCCTGACACTGGGGATGCTGGGACAGATTCTCAGCTGGTGCAAATTGAAACCATTCTATTAAAGTCCATTGGCAGCCCCTGCGCCGGGTGTGATTCAGTGCTCAGATTCAGTAGCTCACCTCACAACAGGGAGGTTTGAGGCAGGGATTAAATTCAATGGCCTGTATTATGGAGGCAAGTCAGACTAGAGGATCATAAATCGTACCTTTGGGCCTTAAATTCTATTCATCACATTTCCTCTATGGACTACGGGAGGATTGTACATGTAAAGTATAAACGTAACTCGCATGAAGAAAGAGGTGAAGATATACAATATCTATCCAACTTTTCAGCAACCTCATCCATGTGAGCCCAGGAGAAAGAAAGAGTTAAAAATCAGAGTGTTTCAAGTCATTACCGGTCAAAGCTGAAATTCTACTGTGATCCCAACATGTAATATATTTGGGGAACCTCTTCCCAGCAGGAAAGAAATTCATAGGATCACCCAGAAGCCCCTCAACCAGGATTAGGGTCACATTTGGAAAGCTGGTAGCTGGAATCTGTCTATAACTATTTTCAGGTATCCATTCCTATATTTCAACCTTTCATCTACGACTGGTATAAATGGCATTTACTTCTGTTAGATCTATCAACGTTCATCTGTCGTCATTAAGGATGTCGCAGCGTTAAGCCAAATTCCGGACATCCAATACGGTTTCATTTTCTCTGCTCGTAATGGGTTTTGAAACAATAGTCAAAGAGGACCTGTGTATCTTAGTTCCTATACCTTCCTTAGCAATAACAGGTTTTCTAGAATGGAGAGTTAAGTGGGTATCTATAAATACAAGGCCTTGCTTGAAGAAGTTGAAAGCAACCTTAGGTCTGTTTGCAAACATATGCAACCATAAATATTAGCATAGAAGCTTTTACTGAATGTTGTGATCCAGTGATCCTAATGACTTTCCCTTTGCAATTCTGCAGGCAGGAGATGTATTTTTCCCCTCTAATTTTCACAGAATTATTACTTCCTTCTTTTTCACCAGACCAGAAGTAACGAGCACTTTTTTTTTTTAAAGAACAGATGCTATTTAGATGATATTTATAGGGTCCGTATCTACTACTTAATGAACAATAATAAAGGTGACCATTAGAGAACCAGCCTAGGGCTATCTGATGTACAAGCTGAGTAAAGTGCAAGACGTAACAAAAGGGAGCCTGACTTAGATCCACAGTGTAAGATTTCCAGAGCAGCTTTCTTTCCCTTCAACTTTAGTGGGCACCTAACAGTTGTGCCATCTTGACTGTAAAAGAATCGCATGCTGCTGCAAAATGCCACTTTAGTGTCATGCCTCTGATCAGCCCTACAGGAGGATCCTCATTCCACTTTCATCCTAAATGCCATTGCGGTCCCTGGCTGACCTGGGGGTAGGGGAGCCCCAGGGCCATTCCTGCCCCACTCCAGGTGGGGGTTTCGGGGAGCAGCTCTGTGGGGTGCCAGGGTCAACCAGGGGCAGCAGCAACAGGCAGGTCCTCCCTGCCAGTGCCTGCTCCCTGCCTGGTCTGCATGGGTGTCCCTTGGTGGTCTTGAGCAGGCACCAGAAGAGGGGGACCACATGCTGTTGCCATCCCCGTTCAACACCCAACACCTTGCATTGCTGCTCCCTGCGGGTGGAGCACCTGGGCAGTAGGGAACAGCCAACGGAGGAGGCAGAGAGCAAGGAGCAGCCCTGGGCTTCCTCCACCCCTAGGTCAACCAGGGACAGTGGTGGCAGTAGGCAGATCCCCTGGTCTGGGTGTCCCAAACCAGCTCAGGGCTCCAGTTGTTCCTCAGACTTTGAAGGGGAGCCAGGAGTCGGGGGTTACAGGGAACTGGAGCTGCTGGCACATGAGTTACACTGCCACACACTCCCCGAATCCACCCCTGCTGCTCCGCAATAAAAGAAATCCAGTTCAGTCCTTCTTAGTTAGCAGAAAAAAGGATGGGACCCAAGGCCTTGCATGAAAAGCACAAAGAAGCTTCTCTGAGGGCTACAGAGGATCCTTTCCCATGCTGCAATTAAACACGTATCCCTAGAAATTTCCAAGAGCAGGTTGAAAAGGCACTTGGCTGGGATGGTTTAGTCAGGGATAATCCTGCCTTGAGCAGGGGACTGGACTAGGTGACATTGTGAGGTCCTTTCCAGCTCTACTTCCTTAGGATCCTATGTTATACTGAAACATAAACCATTTTGTCACAGAGACTTACCATCAACTAACTAATCAACCCAGGCTAGATCACCTGAATCAATGCATCATATTCATTTTCTAATGACAAGGGTAGAGCTAAGGCATTTGTTTGTAGATCATGAACTCTACTGGTGTTCAGTCTTCATTAATCTCTCTCCAAGACGTACACTACTACGGTATGCACAACTTAGGAATTTTTCCCATTCAAAAAATATTCTAACACCAGAAGAGTTGTGCAGACCCCGAGAAAGAATAAAGTTGTTGAGTCAAACTCACCTAAATGCAATTTTCTTGATTTTCTCTTTGACTTCTTGTTTGGTTAAGTATGAATCCAAGGGAAATTCTAGCCAAGGAGTGGAGCTAAACTGTATTACTCCCACTCTGACCTGAAAGGTGTGAAACAACATAAAGAAGAGGTGGTCAATAAGGTTTTATAGACTCATAGATCATTATTATTTTGATTAAGCTACAGATTGGGGACACTGAAATGTGAGAGAGCAGAGAATGCACCAAGCACAACTGATCCAAGCAGCAAGACCACGGGAGGCTTCAGGGAGCAGGCAAAGCCTGAGGAGATGCATACCAGTCAACCGTGGACACATAAACCTGGGGGTCTACAAGGTCTTCCATGTCTATATGGCAGTGTAGAGAGTTACCACTGCAAATTCAACTTGAGTTTCCATGGAAAAATCTTTCCGGTTGTCAAACCCTATAATTAGACCTTGATTTAAGCCAAGATGCAAAATGAGAAAGAACGGCGAGGAGGGGCTGAGCTCTCCACCCTCCCTTCTCATTTATTTTAGTTCGTTTTAAAGCAGATCCCTCTAAATACCAGATACTTGGCCTCTGATCAAAGCACCTTGCCCAGACAGCTGTATGCTATCCCTGCCAAACATCAGCTATTAAGAGCTTGCTGTGCTGCTGCTATTCCTATTCAGTAGTGTGAGTCCTAGTGCAGACGGACTGTGACTGCATTTTGAAGGGAGGAAGCCTCTAGTACCTTGTTGAGGACTGCACGGAGGGCAAGGGTGCGGATGCGACCACCGCGTCATAACTGTTCCTCTAGGAAAAGTTCCTCTTAATCACACAGAGGCAGGACAGCGCTCAGGAACTGCCCCACACTTTCAGTTTTGTAGGTTCACTCATCGCCAAACTTTTCATGCAATCTGCAAACCGAGATGCTCACCGCCACACTCACCCTATCTGGATTGATGTCCAGGGCATCACAGAGTTTGCTTGCAAAGTGCTTAGACCTTTCGAAGCTCCCTTTGCCGATGCTATAGGACCCATCTAACAGGAACAAGATATCTACTGGAGCAGAGCACTGCATCACTAGGGGAGAACAAGACATGTGCCATCAGGAGGTCCATTTACACACGAGTCACAGGTCACCACAGTTTTCAGTGAGCCAAACTCGATCGCAAAAAGAGAACCATCACATCAACTCGTCACGCTCTCCTCCCTTCCTCGGGAGCAGAACCAAGAATTTCACGCAAGTGGGATGTCCAGTGTATTATCCTAGGGCCAACCTCAGAGGTCACTCAGACACCTTTCTGGCCTGGCTACCTTGCACTAGGTACTAAGTAATGGCTTCACCTTTACCGTAGGTTTCAGAAATCTGGACTGTATTTGCAAGAGCAAAAAAAAGGCTTTAATTAATATATTCAATTACTCTATTAAATACAGAGACAGCTAACCTAATCGTGTGCTAAGGATGCAGGAAGACGCAGAGGAGTCCGTGTAGCAGGGATGGATCACATGAGGACTCAAACGACTTGTGTCATAGTCTCTCACTGTCTCCACATGCAAATGTGTAGTAGTAGGAATTTGTGTAGTGACCACTTGAATGAGAAGCATTTCGTCTGGGAAGAAAGAATTCGGCCCATTTTTTCCCCAAATCACACTATATTTTTTTAAATACACAGAGTCCTATCAGTCCTGAAGAGGTGGCAGACATGGCTTTCACAAAGCCACTTCTTCAGGTTGCACTGAAATGGTGTCTTGGTGCTATCTAGGCACATACGTGTACGTCCACTCGGCAATTGCTACCTATTGTCAGCAGCCTCGATGAGTTGGAAGCCAACGTTTTCCATGGAGGAATTAAAGCGAGGTCCTTTCTTTAGTCTCTGCAAAGACACTCAAAACAAAATGAATCCCAATCATTTGAAAAAAGAGAAAGAGGAATCACCCTCGAACTTGCCAGGACAACCACAAATTCATGAAAGTGTTGGCAACCTGGCAGAAGCCCGACGCACCGGACGCTCAGGTCACTGCCTCTCTCAAACTAGAGAGCAGAAGATCACAATACTGTGGACGCTCAGTAGTTCAGACAGCAAAGCTTCACGCCGCTGCGTAGGGTTTGGAAGCTATCTTCGAAATCTCACTGCTTCAACCCAGCAGCAAACAGCGACTTCTTAGAACAAAGAAACTGGAAGCAAAACCAAAAGAAACCTCCTGCCCTTGCTCATGCTTCTACCCTGTAAAACCTCCAAGCACTGAAACGGGGCCTTGGCATAAGCAACCGCTATGAAGTTTAGAGATAAGTTAGTATTGCCTACCATGCGAAGCAGTGCAACGCAGCCTTAATAATAACAATGCAGACAGCCTTCGACTCTCTGCCCTTTGGTTTACAAGGATTAAAATTACTGCTGTGTAACACTGAACAAAATTCAATGGCAGAGCCAGGAACAGGATCCCGAAGTCCTGACTCTTGGCCCTCTGTAGCCCTCACTGGTGAAGCAGTTGCTAACTTCTCCAAGTGCCACTCCAATCTCCTCCTCTGTCTGATGTGCTGTTCTGCTTTCTGTTCCCTGCCCTATCTGCTGCTCTGCTTTCTACCGCTGGCTCTGTTCTCCTTGGCTGATCTGTTGCTCTGCTTTCTGCTCCCTGCTCTATCTGCTGCCTCTTCCCTCCCCAGTCTGCCACCTGCCGCACCAAGAGGTTACCTGTGCTGCACAAAACAGGGGTGGCCAGCCCGTCGCATGTATACAACACTGTCCTACATCTGCGGGGATGCTTGATCTGTCACAATCCACGTCAGTGAAATGCTCAGAGCAATTCAGCAGTTTCAGTTACGCCACAGAGTTTGATAAGCAAAATTTCAAGGGAAATTGAGTTGCCCTGCCCAAGTCCAGATGAGATGACTGGCAGCGATGAGAAGATGAGATGGAAACAATACTTCATCTAGCACTGCAATTCTTCTGAATGCCTCTCTTCCCCCTCCAGCACATCTCCCGGACATTTTTATCGCCATAATTGTTTTCCAGATTCACTCCTCATAGTGAGAAGTGCGTTTATAATGAGGATTTTCGAATGCCAGATTATAAGGGATTGCAAGTTTTAAAGCATTCCCTTCTGGGTCACTGGGCCGTGCCAGACAGTAACCTCATTCACTCGGGAGCCCTTTTCTTTGCAAGCCTATTCCAACCCTCGACAACTGCTCAGAAGCAGAGCGGGGCTGTTTCAGGGTCTCCTAACTAGAGCAGCTTTGCCTTGGGGTTTAAAAGGAAATCAGTGGGATAGGACTCCGAGCTTCACCCGCCACGCTGCCTCGTGCAAATAGTCACAGGCTCAGCTCCTAATGCTTTGTCCCATCACGAAGCGGGGGCAGTGATAAGTTTGATCTCCGTCCTCTCTATCATCACCCTTCCAGCGGAAACCATGTCTTTCTCTCATGACACTTATATGATCCCCCATCGCCATCAGCTTGCAAAGAAGGAGAAATATTGTAAGAATCAGCTCCATGTTAGGAACTTACCACCCTTTCACAAATGGAGAACTGAGTCACGTATGCTAAGGGCATGGACAAGCAAACTAATTACAGCAGGTTAAAAGAGGTGGGACTTACCAGGAGTCGGCTGCTCCATAATCCATGCTGTTACCCTGCGGTAAGTGAAAGCTAGACTGGAGTAAGTCATCCCCCAGGGAAACAGAGCTAAGCTACTCCATTTTAGCTTCCACTAATCATGAAGGAAAGTCAAGCAGACACCAAGAGGAGCGGCTGATGCATGATAAGTCCCTTCCCACTCTTAAGTCACTAATGTATTTGTTTGTCCATACAACAACTAACCAACCTGGTAAAAGAAAGCTGAATTGGTCTCTGACCTTTCAGATCAGTTGTGTGTTAACAACAAGGCTGCTCTGGTTCAGACGATCCCGTTAGTCCTTTTGTAAATATATGAATAATGTTTCAGTGAGGAACAAGATTTTGAGAGGCTGAACTATCAAACTTGTTTTAGGGATGGGAATTGAAGCAGGAAGGCAGGCATGGCAGAAAAGATGTCGAATGAAATGAATACGCCCTGAGACACGCTTTAAGGATTGGAAGCAGGGAACATGATGTAGGGCCCGAGGGGGGGTACGTTAGCGGGAGCGGAAAGAAATGAAGAGAGCAAGGAGAATGGGATGGTAAATAGAGACACGCAGACAGCAGAGCTGAGCAAGGCCGTGGCAGGGGTTAACTTCTGGTTTAGGAAAAACAAACTTACATTGACCAGCTGCTGAAATCTTGACAATGGTTTCTTGGTTGGCATGAAGTTCTTGTATGCCCTGTACCAGCAGCCCTGTGGGATCAAACAGCTGTTAACCCATCACTCTGACCTCCGCAAAGCATTCATTCATATTAACTACCGAGATGCAATTAAAACGCAGCTATGACCGGGGAAAAATTTATGAGGACAATGCTTGTTGAGGTTAACTCAACTCTATCAAACATGACAAATTTACAACTGAAGTATTTCCTAACTGTTAGTGCTGCAAGCAGATTGGTGGCTGGAAAAAAGAAAAGAAAAGAAAAAAGCAGCATTTTGCCTCTTGTACCTCAAATGGTGAAGATGCTACAAAGATGCATCATGCAATTCAGGAGGAGATGGCAAGATCCAACTGGCTTCCCAAGAGTAGATCCCTAATCAGAGTTATTTCACTTAGTAAATGCAAGCAGATCTGGTTATGATATAAGAGTCCTTTTTTAAAAAACAACTCAGCTTTTTTGACAGTTATAACACCTTGTGTTTAGTGGGTCGCTCAGCTTTGACTGCATTCAGACTTGAAGGTGTACAATAGACAGGTATCCTACTAATGGAGACTAGAGTGCGACAGCGTGGGATACGTCTGCATCGGCTTACGAACGCAAGTCGTAACGTGGCTGGAGGACAACCTGCGGTACCGCGCTCCAGAACGTGCCCGACACCTCGGAAGAACTGACCAGCCATCAATTTTCATGGAAACATGCATTTCCTACGCAGGGCAAGCATAATAGGGACAGGGAGCTGAGGAATCCCTGTAGGACAAAGGGAACAGCCTTACTTAAAAGGGTGCTGCTTTATGAGCAGAGGAGAGATAATCATCCCCACATTTGAGAAGGGCGTACAGGTGGGCAAGAGCAGGATGCCTTCTGTCTCACCTGAAAATGCTGACAAACCTCACACCCACAAGAAGAGGAAAGATGAGAGAGGAGCTGACGACTTTCAGGACTCATTTTATACCAAAGATCTGTAATATCCATACTCCCCTCTTCATAGTGGCTATAAGAGTGTGACCAGGAAGGTTGGCTCAGGTCTCGGATGAAGATTTGGCATCAGGTCTCAAAACAGTGCATCAGATGAGAGGCCTGAGCCTTGGACTGTGTCTTACAATCCCAGACTAGAAATGGCAAGTGGATTTTATTGACACCCATTGGCTTGGAAGCACTAGGAAGCGATAGGGTTTACTTGCATCAGACTGGTACGTGGCAATGCAACCGGGCCAAGTTTTAACATGCAGCATTTATAGATAAATGCTGCAGATCTGTGATATTTTGAACCAGTTGTTTAAACCACTTTTTCAATTACTGCTTAATAGCAAAAGCCCTAGTGTAGACATGGTTATACATGCAAAACTGAGCTTCTGCTGGTATAGCTGATTTTGCCCGAGTGGCATTTAGCCCATAGCTGCAAAGTGCATTTTTGCCAAGATAAGTTCTTCCACACTAGAAGCTAGGCCAGCACAGCACTGGTATAGATAGGCCAGTAAAGTATTTTTAGTGTGGGCAAACCTATAGAGAATGCTGCGCTGTTACATTACTAATCCAATGGATGGAGCAGCCTCTCCAGTCACTGCACTCACATTTATACACATACCTTTCTGTCCCGCAACATGCTGGAGATCCAGTGGGTCGGAGCAGACTCGATTAGTTGAAGCTGCTCTGCACGCGAGCTGGTGTGCACTGTGCAGTTGTGTAAGCGGTGAAATGCACGTCAGTGTGCAAAAAAATGGTGGTGGTGCACTTTGAACTAAAGCACCTCCGATGTGTTTTAGTTCAAAAGCGTGCCACTGCCATTTTCTCAGCGCCGATGCACATTTCACTGCTTATACAACTGCGTGCACTGCAGTGCCGCATGCTTTTAAAAGCGCCCAGCACTGCGGTGCCAACATGTGTACAAATACGCACAGGGTTGGATCTGGAACAAGGATTGGTTAAAAGATTTTTTCCAACAAAAATCTGAATACCCAAAATTTTTGCCAAAAATTAGATGGGTTTTGAAGCAAAATCTTTAGAAAAAAAAAAAAATGCCCAGACCTCAAGTTTAAAAAAGAAAAACAAATTTACTACTGAAACCAAAATTTGGGGGGGGAGGGAAGGAAGTTTCTCCCAATAAAAGATTTTCAGTAGAAAAATTTCAACCCGGTCTCTCCAGTCCATAACATACTTCTTTTACTCCAATCGTGCGGTTCTTTTAAATCCTTAGACTTGAAAAAAGTGGCAATAAAGTTAAATGAAATCTTGCAGTAACCGTAAAAGCACTTGCTGCGTCTCCAGCACATGAAAGCAGAGTCTAATTTGTTATTCCAGCTGACCGGCCCTCCTAGAGCTGCTAAAGATTGTATGCAGCTGTAGAAACTGTTACTGCTGGACTCGCTCACACCAGGCACGCTCTGCAACTCGACTCGGGAACAGTCATGTTAAGACGACTGACCATGCAGCTTCAGGGAGATTTTTGGCAGATTCTGATTATCACTCCCTCGCAGCTTTGTGTCACCTTGGATTGTCGTGTCTCAAGCCTTCTTCCTTTTTATGCATGGAAGGTGCAAAGCGTCACCAGAAAGTGACTTGTTTTACACAAAAAAAATACTAATTAACAGGCAAGAGGACCAGGAAAGCTACTAAAAGAAAACTCCACCCAGCCCCACCACGGAAAAGGATTCAGAAAGTCAAAAGCACTTCTCACCGGGACCAAGCTGGGACCTGCACTTAAATAATAAATGCTATAATGAAAATTGGCATTTCTGAGACACCTGCTGGGGCAGCCATAATGCAGGGGTGACAATTGGACATTTCACAGCATGGGGGACTTACTGTATGTTAGCAACTGTAAACCTGCCAGTGGCCTGCCCTTGCTTCAAGTTATAATACTTAAATGTTTTCTTCAGTGGTATTTAGAGGCGTCGTGACTGCAAATGCCTTCGGTAGTGTTGCAGCTTCCGACTCTGGGGCCAGATCCTATCTGATGTAAACCAACGTGTACGTAGAGTTAGCTCCTCAAGTCCGAACCTGACTGGGACGTTCAGTTTACTATCACCAGGACGAGACCTTTCTTTTAAGCCATTTACACCAAGGTCCCACCATCCCAGTCTCACCTTTCCATGGGACAGCTGATGTGCCATCCTTCTTGAAGACCTCACCCCAGGGAGTCTTTCCACTGACTGTAATAACTGTTAGGTCAGGCTGTATGACTTCATATTAAAACAACAGCCGATTTCACTGGATATGCTCATACCCCGGAGAACCAACACACCAAACGCTTGTTCCAGCATGCACTGGGGCCTTCATTTGAACAGGGTTGAATAATAAAGTCAAGGAACATCTCTGCCTAAAACCTCATCTTGCCATCACTTTGTACAAGGTGTAGCACCTGTCATTTCAAATCCTACTTGAGCTGATGGGAGAACTGGCAATGCTCAATATTATACCAGGTAATAAGACTTAGAAGGCCTGGCTCCTACATGGAGCCCATTCACAACCGACTGCCTCTTTCCTGCACGTTGGATCTACTGCCAAACTCTGAAGAGGAATAGCTGGAAAATAGTTTGACCTCATTCACACATCTTAGTTGCTTCTTCTGGAAGGCAAGTCATATCACATAGGAAAGATATATAGGCGTGTCTCTCCAAAAGCACAACTTCACATTCTTCCGTAATCCGATCTCATTTATTTGGGTGGAAACTTTAAATTGGCGTCAGTGAATTTTGTTTTTTAACTTAGCCTTGGAATGAGAAACCAATTTAGACCCCGATGCCCCTGCTGAAGTCAGACCCTGAGTCCCACTGGGGTGAAAAGATAATGTTAAAATGTACCTTGGCAGAACAGGAAAATGCAGATGAATTCAAGGCACAGTAAGAGGCTCATGGTGACAAAACTGAAAGAAAAAAAAAAAAAAAGAAATATTAATGCGATTCCTAAAATGCATTTCTCCAGTTAGAACTTGGACATCTATTCAAGTCCTTTACAACTGGCTAACATCAATTTAGTTGGATCTGTAGCCATAAAGCCTAAGAATGAACAGTCACAGGAGAGTGAAAAGGAAAAAATGAGCAAGATATAAATGGATGGAGGGAGAAAGGAGAAAACGGCCCGATCATTACCCTGCTTGCAATGATGTGCGATATCCTCCGGCCCCAGTAGAAGCAGTTACAGAAGTGGCAAACAAAAACGTCTGTATTGATCTGGGAGCAAAGTAGGGCCCAGAGCGGGCCACCCTTCCTCCACGCGTCCCCTGCGCAGAATCAGAACCGTGCAAGGGACGCCCCTGCCTGCGTCAGGCAACTTGGACTCTCGTGGGGCTTGCCCTTCCTGGAAAATACTGTGGGGAGGAAGCATCCAAGTGGGAGAAGCACGCAGACAAAGCAGGCGACTTCTCACGGCTCTGACAGGAATTGGCTGTTTTCTCCAACCCCACCTTCCCGCTCTTCACTGCGTCTTCTCTCCACACCCGCCTCATCGTCCTCTACCTTCCCTTCCTTGCTGGTTTCCTTATCCCCTCCTAAGTAGACTCCATCCTCCCCAAAATATCTTGAATTCACTTGGCGTTTGCTGCCACATCACAGTTTACTTTGCCTCCCTGCATGTTCTCTCCTCCCTCCATCCCGTATCCGTCTTATCCATTTAGACCGCAGTGTCTTGCGGGTAGTGACTGCCTGTCTCCATCCCTTTTTGTGCGCTACCTCATTTTTGGCGAGTCCTTTGCCATGACCATAATAAAGATGATCATTAATAATACATAATAAAGGCTTAAACAGATGACTTCCGTGCCTCGTTACAAGGTTGAGAGGGCAGAGAGTTTGGGGTGGGGGAGACTTGCTGTTCTATAGTGATAGTGTTTATATATAGGTTAGAAAAGCCTTATAACAAAGGTAATACTGAAGGGACATTATAGCCATGATGGCCCAACTGGGGATATCTTTTATTGGACCACCTCCATGGTTGGGATAGACTTAGACAAGCTTTTGAATGAAGCACATTTTAAGGGCAATTTTTACTATGGTAAAAAAACCATTTCTTATCTTGAAGTTATCCAGAACATCACCTGTTGGCCTTCCCTACCTTTGTAAGGGGAGCAGGGAGAGTAGGGCCGAGAGAGTTAGTTTTCAGACCTTAACTGAAAGAACAAAGGTGTTGAGTCTTTAACAGTTTCCTTTCTTCAAAATGCTAGGCAGCGCTTGGAGTTTAAAAGGGGTCACCCAGAGACAAGGTTAAAATTAACAAACATCCTCTTCCCTCTCAACTGCTTTGGCTGGACAGGACTTCAAGTTTTCCAAGGACTCACCCAAAACAGATGAACGCACACCTTTCAGGACCACTTTCCTCATGAGAAAATTTTTAAAAAAGCAACCAACTTTTCTCTCCTCTCCCACCAAGTTTGCATGGCACCTTCAGAGTGGAAATGGAAACAGGAACCAAGGAGAAAAGAGGGAAATACACATTTTGAAAGGCTCATTTTGGTTCAGTTTTCGTAGGTTAGAAAAAACTAAAACACATGCACACTGGAGTCTTTGGGCACGACGTTCTAGCAATCTGAATTACAGGGACCATCCAAAAATAAAGAGGTGCCAGCTCAGCTGTAGAGCATTTATGAGCTGATCTGTCTCCCTGGTTTGACTATTCCTAACCATAACAGCAGCAAATGTCTTCGGCAATTTGGGCTGGGGAGTCCTTGCCCAGAGCACGCACGCATGGAGTTAGTAAAGACTTCATCTACGGCAGCAATAAAGAAACACAGCTTGTCTTTTACCCTGAAAAAAGTGCACGTGGAGGCACTGTATATACTGGGGCTGGCTTAAAATTGCCTTTTAGGATCCTGAACGCAGAGGGACAGAGCTAATTGATGGCTGGCTGCGGCAGAAACCCTGGGAGGTAAACATGGCAGTTTTTCCATTGCAAGCTTCACTCCAGCTGCTTCTGGTATTGAGGGGGCATTTACAAATCTCTTTAAACAGATTTGGGCCCTCAGCGGTGGTGACATTTCCAACACACGGTGTAGCTGGCTGGTGCCTAGACTTGCTGCAGCCCAAATTTTGATTTAAAATCTTCACTGGCTCTAGAAACGCCGAGTGCACTTGCAAGCACAGAACGAAGCTGTCCAGATGCAGCCTGGTGCTTCCCCCGGCATCACTGAAAAGGCAAATTAGGCTATGGGAGCATTTCCCAAGGGCTGGGTCCATTAGGCTGGGGAACTGATTTCTGAATGATGATTTCAAAGGATGGTGAAAGAGATGGTGACACCCCGCTCCTACTCCCCCAGCAAATACAGGACTTTTAAGTGAATCATCTTGCAGGCTAACCCGGCCTGCTCTGCACCAAGTCTCTAAACCAGCAATTCTCAGCTAGGATGGCACGACACCCTGGGATGCCTTGAGATCCTTTTAAGGGTGTTGTGGGGTGCCACGCAATACTAGGTGTGCAAATGCCTACACATGATTTGCAAGAAAAGCCCAGAGATTTTAAACAGGAATCCACAGTATCAAAACCTTTCTGCTTTGCTGTGGGCTTTCTTTGCAAAACAATGACTTCTCTTTGTATAAATCAAGAAACGAGCGAAGAGATGGCATTTTCCTGAGTCTGCCCAAGTCTAAGCAGGGGTTCCTGCCTCGAGTCTGAAAAGGTTGAGAACCACTGCTCTACATGTATCAGTCTAAAACGCGTCACGTTTGCATGGAGAATATTTGCTAGTAGTTTAAACAAGCAATTGAGAGTCTGTTCTTTCTTGACTCCAGACTCAACTGCCTGTTTGACCTTGGGTCAATCTCCTAGAACAAGGATCTCAAACTCACCTATGGCTCCTGACCGGATCCAGACCATGGTGCTCCTCAAAGGCCCGATCTGGCCTGAGACATGGGGGCGGCTTTCTTGGCCACCATAGTAGCAGCAGGTCTGGAGACGGCAAGGGGTCTAGGGGTGGGGGGCCTGGTGGCAGCAGGAGTCCAGGAGCAGGGATCTGGCTGCAGCGGCGGTCTGAGGATGGCCACATCAGTGAGCCAAGCTTGCCACCGATGGCTATGGCCAGTGAGACCAAAGGCCCCTGCTTTCTGTGGCAGACCACAGCCCCCAACCTCCGATAGCCTCGTAACCATACGAGTAGCCCTTCTCTGGACCCGCTCAAGGTCATCCTCATCCCTCTTGAAGTGCGGTGCCCAGAACTAGATGCAGTACTCCAACTGTGGCCTTGCCAACACCGCATAGAGGGGAAGTATCACCTCCCTGGACCAGTGCGTGATGCTCCTGCTAATGCATGATAAAGCGCGGTTAGCTTTACCGATTACTTCATCACGTTGGCGGCTCATGTTCATGTTGGAGTCAACTATGGTTCCAAGATCCCTTTCCGCTGCTGTGCTGCTGAGAAGGTCCTCCCCCAGCCTGTAAGCATGCTGGTGATTTCTTCTCCCTAGATGCAGCACCTTGCACTTGTCTTTGTTGAACTGCATCCTATTCTTTTCTGCCCACTTTTCCAACCAGTTCAGGTTCACCTGGATTCGATCACTTCCCACTAGTGTGTTTACTGTAGCCCATAATTTCATGTCATCCATGAATTTGGACAGAGTGCTCTCCATCCCTCATTCAAGGTGCTGATGAAGACATTGAATAGCACAGATCCAAGGACTGAGCCTTGGGGGACCCCCCTGCCCACATCTTTCCAGGTTGATAACGACCCGTCCACCACCACTCTCTGGGTGTGACCCGTAAGCCAATTTGCCACCCGCCTGACCATGTAATCATCTATGTCACCGCCGCTCGGTTTGTTTATGAGAATAGGATGAGATACTGTATCAAAGCCTTCTTAAAATCCAAGCTCATGACATCTACCTCGACGCCTGCACTTAAGCATTTTGTGATCTGGTCATAAAAAGAAACACCGTTAGTCAGGCAGGATCTACCTGCTATGAACCTGTGCTGGTTGCCCTTCAGCACTATTTGTCCTGCTGGATTCCCACAAATGTGATCCTTGATAATTTTTTCAAAGGTTTTCCCAAAGATAGGGGTGAGACTAACCAGTGTATAGTTACCTGGATCCTCCTTCCTCCCCTTCTTGAAAATAGGGACCACATTGGCCCCTTTCCAGTCCTCCGGGACCTGACCTGAGCACCAAGAGTGCCATGTCAGTGGCTCTGCTATGACACTGGCCAGTTTCTTCAGCACCCTTGGATGAAGATCATCCGGGCCTGCTGACTTAAACACATTCAGCCCCTCCAAGTGTCCCTTTTCTAGGTCAGTGCTGACCGCTGATGGGCTGGTGTTCCTCCTGTGCCTGTCTATAATGCAATTGGGAGATTTGTCTTGATACGTGTCCAGGAATACAGAGGCAAAAAACTAATTGAAGAGTTCAGCCTTGCCCTTCCTATCTGTTTAAAGCAAGATATTGAGACTCTGTTCTATTTCTTCATGGTCCAAGCAGTTACATAGCTGATCAAGCCGAAAGCTTCAGTCACAGATTGTAGTCAACCTTTAAAGATACTCAGGACAGTGGAAAGGAGGTCAATGAGGGGAACAGTATGAGGAGAGACACTCAAGTATTATTTGATTCAGGGCAGTGGTGCCCCATAGGACAAAAAAGTAGCATGGGGTTGGTCTGGGAGCTGGATCCAGTCAACCAGATCCAGGTATGGAACAAGTTCACACATCACCCTGACCTCATGCACCAGATCCGGGGGCAGGATGACCCTGCACACTGGTGCAATGCAGCATGCAAGGCCATCACCCAGCCATTGGGGCTCTCCATGGGTCTGGAAATTGATATAGGAGACACCAAACTTCTTGTAATGTAGCATTAGGGGTGGGATGTAAAGCACTGGCTGTATTTCAGTCTTACTCCAAATGCCTTCGAACAGTCCTCTAGAGGCAGCCACTGCAGGAGCAAAACTGGGTTCCAGATTGATCTGATCCACCATCCACTGAATGCATTTCCACAGGCTTCAGCTGGCATTGGGACAAGTCATGCATGCTCAGTCCTGCAGTCTGCTAGGACCATTCAGCTCCATAAGGATGGAAAAGGCAGGTACCTTGACCTCTTCGTGATTGCAGGTTGCAGACTGCATGAGCCAGCATCATTGTGAAACTGTCCCTTAATCTCTTAGAGCACACATTTTGGAGAGGGAGAGTGGGAAGGGAGCAAAAGGATAACAGAAGTAAAAGGGACTGCAATGTGGGATAAACAAATCAGGAATTTGGGGATCCAGTGGGGCAAATCAGGCCCTGGGACCTCAGTAAAAAAAAAAAAAACAAAAAACAACAAAACCCAAAAAACAAAAAACACTCAAGCAAATACTCCAGCTGCACTAAGACTGCTTGTTTTACATTTTTGGCATCAGACAGAAGAAAAACTAATGGCAGAGATCACAGAAAGGGGATGGTTGGTCCTATTCAGGAGACAGGTCTGGGAGTCAGGATGCCTGGGTTCAATTCCCAGTTATAATATCAGAAGGTCAGATTGCCAAAAGGTATGTGCTTCAGGTGCTTTTGGAAACCCCATTCAGCTCCTAAATGCCTTTGAAAATCCTCCATTAGCTTCCTACGTGTCCTTGGATACATCAGCATCTCTATTTTTCCATATACAGAATAGGATATAGTGGGTCTTGTTCTAACAAACTAGATTTGTAGACATTGGGGAAGCATTTTAAGATCCTTAGATGTTGGAAGTTACAGGAGAGATAAGTCTTATGTTCATATAACTTATTCGAGATACTGGTGAGACCATCTGGAATGAGCTGTTCCAGTCTAATGACTCATATAGAAGACGGATTAGAGAAAGGGATGATAACAGGTGCTGTATTTGTAGACCTATCAGCAGCATATGACACAGTCAACCATGGAAGCCTGCTTGCCAAAGCCTATTGCATGACGCCCAACTACCACATAGTGCAGCTCCTCTGATCTCTTTTGGAGAATAGACATTTTTATGTAGAACTGTGCAAGAAACAGAGCTGCTGTAGATGACAATGAAAAGGCCTCCCAAAGGGTCACATGCTAGCACCAACCCTTTTTTAACACATATGCCAATGATCAACCCATACAGACTAATATAAGGAGCTTCATATATATTGATGATCTACACATCACATCGCAAGAGAAGGACTTCACCACTGTCAAGAACAGACTGACATGTGCACCGAGCAACCTCTCAGATTACTACAATAAGAACCAGCTTCACACCAGCCCAACCAAGACGCAGGTCACAACTTTTCACCTATGCCAGAGAGAAACCAAGTAGAAATTAAACATCATCTGGGATGGAAACCCACTGACTAATCACCCAAACCCTGTGCACTTGGGGGTTACACTGGACTGAACACTTACCTTAAAAGCATATGTAGAGAAGATGAAAGGGAAAGTCAGTGCCTGCAACAATATACTTCAAAAGTTGGTCTCCTCAAAGCGGGGAGCAAACTCAGCTAGATTATGAACCACTGCTATTGTGTTACTCCACTGCTGTCTGGGATGGGAATGATCAATTCATGCCAAGAAAATAGACCCAGTTCTAAACTATAACTATTGTGAAATAACAAGATGTCTAAAGCCAGCACCAAAAGACAGCCGCTGGTATTGCACCACCTGATATCAGAA
This sequence comes from Alligator sinensis, assembly GCF_000455745.1. Taxonomy (NCBI): domain Eukaryota; kingdom Metazoa; phylum Chordata; order Crocodylia; family Alligatoridae; genus Alligator; species Alligator sinensis. The sequence goes on along the minus strand of NW_005842897.1, from coordinate 359,324 downwards.
AGGTACCAAGACAAAAAGAAAGATCATAGCAAATCAAAGACCCGGGCATCCACTCTATGGTCACAGAGAAGTAATTAAACAGCTTAAAATGCAGAAGAGTTTTGTGACCAGCGTTGAACACAATGGCTGACAGGGTGCGACTGAGGTTATGGAAGGAAACATTACATGCAATCGGGTATTGATTGCAATCTGAAATGGACCTGAAACCCCAGGAGGACCTTCAAGAAGGGTGGATCTACATTGGCCACCATGGCAAAGCCAGAATCACCTGCCCATGCAAACCGGAAGATCAAAAACAAGTATGATCAAATGAGGCTACTCTAATGACACGAGTGTATGCAAGTGCGGTGAAATGTTGGCTACAGAACACATGCCCGTTTGCCAACTTCACGGCGAGACCTGCATGAAGGAGGACCTTGCTGCAGCAATGGAAAGAGCCATCTCTTGTGCATGATCCTGGGAAAACAACTAGTGTACGATAAGAACACGAGAAGATGACGACGACGACCCATTTCAGGAAGGATGAATTCAAATGGGAGCAGGTGCATAAAAGAGCTACCAGGATAATTAGGGGAGTAGAGAGGATCTTATGAGAGAAGACCAGAAAAACTTGGCTTGTTCAGCCTAAAGAAAGGAAGGCTGAAAAGAAGCATGATCACCGAGTCATGAGACACATATTGGGGATAAATCCTGGGCAAAGAAATTAACTATTTAAGAACAAATGGGTTAAACAAGGAACAACTAAAATGTAGGTTGCAAATTAGAAGATCATTTCTAATTGTTGATATTCCAGAGGTCCCTTCAGGAGCAGCAGGGCCAAGACCCTAGGTAGTTGATGAAAGAGATTATGAAACTTGGTTCCCTCAATAGCAAGGGAATGGGCTCGATGACCTAGGAGGTCCTGTGCACGCCTAGGTTTTTACAGGTATCATGTGAAAGGGATTCTCTTATCGACTGAGTGGTGTAATAAACCTTGACCATTTTGAATGACAAATCCCATGCAACCTCAGATTAAATGATAGGTTGGGGGGCATCCAACTGAAAACTAGAGGAACAAAAGGAGCCACTTGTTATCCACACTGCCAGAAGGTACAAATCCAAAAAAAATCCCCTCCCACGAACCAGAGTCGCCAGAAACAGTAACTTCATTACAGAGGAAAGCACTGGCCCTTACCTCTCTCATCCCCCGTGCTCATGACCTGTGCACAGCTTCATTACCCAACATGCCTAACCAGACCCGTAAACAGAAACGGTCTTGGAAGGCAGGAGGCTGTTAATTAGATCTGTCCTGATTAAACGTGTCTGAGCAAAGAGCAGTGACGGGAGGGCCTGCATGTACACAGTAAGACACGGATATATCCTACCGAGTGGTATCCAACACCAATTCCTTGTTGGCTAACAAAATGCACAGGATGGGAGGATGGAAGAAGGAACAGAGGAAGCACAGCCGAGAGTCCACTCCCTACAATGAAGTGTATGGCAGGACGTCATCTTTCTTCTCTTTAGCAATGATAATCGTGCAGTTGGCAAGGGGAGAAGGAATTTTGTTGTCTGGCGTGTCAAAGGAAAAAACCTTCTAGTGGCCAGAGAATGCTTTGTCCTGTCTTCATCTAAATTACATGTCATCTTTCACAAAAGCTCCCCAAAGGCCTGATCGATATTATAAGTCAAACTGATGATGAGGGAAAATTACATCCCACGGTTGTGATGACGTCGGTTCTTCCCATCCCAGTAGTTGGCAGAGGCGTCTACAGCACATGGAAGACTCCACTGTATTTGGAGGAACCCAAGCAAGTCAAGATAAGTGGGGCTCTCTGCAGAAGTATCTGGGCCTTCATCTGGATTTCCAGTCTCCATAACCATGACACAGCTGTCAAGCACGTGCCGTAGCTAATTGCTGCTAATCAGGGAGTGGGAGGAGGTAGGTAGAGTTCCCTAGCATGATGCCTTGGCTGACCAGCAGCACTGTATTACAAGCAGATGGAGAGTGCAAAGAGGTCCATCACAGACAGCACTGCCAGGTTTAACAAAATATCTCTATTATCTTCAGCTCTTTGCTGGTCCCCTGAAGGCAGGGGTCGAATCTGGCTTGGGAACACACAGCAAGAACGTATTACCGTTCTGAACAAAGTTTCTTTCGTCGTGCAAGAATGCAGATCCCAACTCCAAATGCAACAGCTCAAGCCAAGAGACCAAGGCAAGGGCCAAAGCCTTTAATTGCCTGTCATAACCTGGACGCTTGCCCGCGCTCAAGTTAAAACAAACAAAAAGGGAAAATTTAGCTCCTTGTGTAAACGCTGTCCTTCCTTGGCATGGCAGCTGGGGCCACATGCAGGCTGAATGGTTTAAGAGCCCAGAATGACATGCAAAACCCATAAGGATGAGACACAGATAAAGGATGCATCCCGTATCAGCCGGCTTTGCCGTTGGTTAGCTTTCAACCCACAACAATGGGAATCTGAGACTTTCACCTCAGCAACAAATGACTAGAGTGACATGAGTCCATCAGTCTCATAACAACATGGAAGTGGGCTTGAGGCTGCTGCCCCCGAGTCCTGGGCCTTACCCCAAACATTTACTTTATAGTTTGAATTGAGGGCAACAAATGAACAACACAAAGAAGAAGGGGTTGGGACTGAGGGTGTCTCAAATACAGCAAGAAGCCTATTGGGGTTCTGATCCCAGAAGACGACCCCAGCTATTGTATTGTATTGTACTGTATCATATTATAGTGTAATAAGTATTAACAGCACCAAGGTCTTCTCCAAAGTACCTCACTTGTGAAAGACCAGAAAGCTACAGCTATCACTGAAGTTGCCTCCCGTTAGAAAACAGCTGTATCCTGAATTAATCTCGTCAGCAGGGATCCTGGTTTTCTCTGTTAAAAAATCCAAAATTCTCCGATAAAAACCTCATAAAATCCACATTTTTCCATGATTCATATGAAACACCACTATATATACAGGTACCAGCTGAATGCAATGTTTTATTGATATATTTCCAATTTTAAAGCCATTTGCAAACCTACCAGTGCCTCAATCATTATAATAAAATAAATTCTAAATATCTATATATTTGGGGGTTTTTTAATCATGGAAAATCCCTGCCCCCCTTTGCACACCAGGACACAGGTCCAGCTCATATGAAACACCACTATATATACAGGTACCAGCTGAATGCAATGTTTTATTGATATATTTCCAATTTTAAAGCCATTTGCAAACCTACCAGTGCCTCAATCATTATAATAAAATAAATTCTAAATATCTATATATTTGGGGGTTTTTTAATCATGGAAAATCCCTGCCCCCCTTTGCACACCAGGACACAGGCCCAGCTGCAGCTTCCCCCCCTCCCACCCTGATTTGGTGCTGAGCAGCCTTGATATGCCAGTGGCCTGCCCCTGCCCATGCCATTGCCCCTCACTCCCAAGCCACAGCCTCCCCATGCTGTGCCGGTGCCCCGGGGCTCCTGCAGTCCCCCGGCCATGGGAAGCTTGGCAGCAGGCAGGGTGGGTGGGAGGGAGGAGGGTAGGGGGATGAGGAGAAGGAGAAGGAACAAGATGGGGACATAGCAAGGGCCATGCACAGGGCCAGATGAGTCTGTCCCAGTTGCCTTCTAGCTCCCACCAAGTGGGAACTTATGCTGCCCGCCCGCTGCCCCCATGCGAGTCCGTGGCCCACCACAGTCCCCACCCTGCAACCCCTGCCCCCAAGTGCTCGCTGCCCCAATGGGTCCAGGTGGCGGCAGCGGGTGAAGCACAGCGCATCGAGGCCAAGCAGAGCTGCCCTTGGCAGCTACAGGCTCATTGTGGCCCCAGCCAGCTTTAGGGCTGCCAACCCTCCAGGACTGGAGTCTCCAGCAATTAGATATAAATCTCCAGGAGACTGCTGAGAGTCACCCAGGAGACACATAATAGGGCATTCATTAACATAAATATTAAATGTTCAATCTAATTTTTACAGTAGTCCAGTGGGTTTTTTAAATGTAATGGTACCTGACGTAAAAAGTCTATGCACTGTAATCCATAACTGATATACGCAAGCATGCGGGCACGTTTGTGTTACGTGTTGCGGGCATGGTGGCGTTCTGGAAACCTCCCGGAAAAGATTCAAATAGAGTTGGCAACCGTAGCCAGCTCCCACACGCTGTCCGGAGCCACCGCCACCGGTCCCTGCTGCAGGACGTGGAGCCGCTCTGCTGGGACGCACCACCCTAGCCCAGCCCGACCCGTGGTGCTAAGTGCTTTGATGCGCCCACTGCCACCACCTGGGCAGTGAGCATCTGGGAGCAGTGGGAGCGGGTAGCAGGGAGAGGACTCGCATCTGGGCAGCGGGTGGGTGGCAGCAGTTCCCATTTGGCAGGGGCTAAAAAGGTGGCTGGGGCAGACTCCACCTGCTGCATCCCCCCGCCACTTCCCTTCCTCCTCCTCCTCTCCATCCCGTCCTCCATCCCACTTGCCCTGACTGTCACCAGGCTTCCCTTCCCCTCCTTCCCTGCAGGGCTAATCAATGGGCCCCGAAACCCGCAAAAATCAAGCCTAGGGGCCATGCAGGGACTAGGACATTGCTGGCCCCCTGTCCCCAACCCTGCCAGAGGGGGCTCCCAGTTGCCCCCCAGGCTCCAGCCCCCTAGCCTCACCAGCCCCTACTTACCCCAAAGGCTGCAGGAGGTGAGCTGAGTTAGGTGGTCGCAGATTCCCAGGCCCCAGCCCTACCCCCTCCAGACACGGTTGGGATGGCCATTGAGGTACCTCAAGAATAGAGGACAGTTGCATTTAGTGCAACTGTCTCCACTGCCATGAACATCGTGTGCCTCCCGAGGCTGGAGGGGCACGGCGAGCTCCTGCAGGCAGCCGCGGCAGTGTCAGCGGCAGGGGCAGGCCGAGTGCAGAGCTCCCGTAGGCGGCCACGGTGGTGTCAACCGCAGGGGGAGGGTGCTGAGTGGTGAAAAATAGAGGACATAAAAGGCATCCGGTTTCATATCAATAGAGGACAGAGGACTAGAAAACCGGGCTGTCCTCTGTAAAACCAGACGAATGGCCACCCTAGACACAGTGTATGGTTTCACACCATTTTTGCAAGAAACTCGTTGCAGGCAGGAACTCTGTCAGCCTGTGGAGAGCTGTTTGCAAAATGAGAAACCCATGGTTTCCCACTTGAAAGGGGAAAATCTGCATTTTTCTCCTTTAAAAGGGGTAAATCTGTGTTTTTCCATAGGAAACAGAAAACCTGGATCCCTGCTCATCAGTCATTATCTCCATATGCATCTGGGATATGTCAGACACATTGATTACCAATGAGTAGACAGAGCGAAATCATAAAGTCCAGCCCTGCTACAGTAAAGTGAGAGGATACTCTAGGTGCTGTCTTCAAGATCAGCCATGCTACTGGTTGGTGATCACTACAGCAGTAGCAGCTCTTGTGATATGGGTCCCTGCTTAATCAGAAGAACTGAGAATGATATTTTTTTTAAAAGAAGGAAATGCTGTTGTTATTGTGAAACACAATCAGCCTGTAGAAGCAGTTGTAAAACTGCCAGGATTTGGACTAGCTAAGAATTCATCCAGAGTCAAATAAGGACTTGACATTTAAGTGGATATCCACAGTTTTGGGATGCATATAACCCCTCCCAGCCCACCCTGGCTGCTGGGGGAGCCCTGGAGCCACCTCCAAGGTTTAGGGCTGGCAGGAGAACAAAAAGCCTGGCAGAGCACGGCATGCCGGGAGCTACGCTATGGCATGCTTTAGGACCGAGCTGTTTTCATTCAATCCACTGTTAGTGAACGGTTGCCAACCCCTGAACGAGATGCCTCTCAGTGTCCCTTCCCACCCTATGGTTCGGTGGACAGGTCATTCAGAGTTGCTCACTTCAGGTTTCTTTCACCTTCCTATGAAGTATCTGGCACCGGTTACTGTCAGAGAAAGACGAGACCAGATAGATCCTGGTTCATTGGTGGAAACCGAGAATCAGTCTCTATAGGTCAAGCCTCAACTTTTGTAAATGAAGAGTTTCAGGAAGATTGGTAGAGAAGGCACCAAAGCCCAGGGTTCCCCCACACCCTGCAAGAGCCGATTCAACTAGAAACAGCCCAAACTGAAGTTCGTACCTGCATCAGAAACTCAATGAAGCACAAGGGGTTTAAGGTCTGGTCTGGCCTGGGCCCATCCTTATGCCAAATTAAATCTTCTTGCTCTGAAGAAACTCTCTCCTGCAGTTTTGGATCCTGGTCCTTTTCCACCAGCCCAGAAAGCTGATACTAGACCTTCTCCCTGCCAATCTAGCACATGGGCCCTAACTTCCTCGCAGGGCCAAGGAGCATCATCACCTCTGCACTGCCACCCTGCGCTAATTCACATTGCAGCACGATTGTAGAAGAGCATGCCCAGCCCTACCACTATCCCCGTGATCTCGCATTGCTGAATAAAGATATGTGTTTTCACTAAAGATCACAGCCTTTGAACTAAGCCTGATTGAACCAGGTTGTGATTTAGGCAGGAGACCTCCAAAAGAAAGCTCAGTCCTGTTTATTTGGTAGCAGGCGTTCTTTTAATTCTGAATCAGGATTGAGCGAGTACGTCAGCGGAAAGCACCGAAAGATATAAAACCCAGTTCTGGAGAACTTAAGGTCCTCTTTGGTCATACCTTTTACAACAACAGGGCTGTTAATCCCAGTGTCCTTGCTGAAATCCAAGTCACGGAGTCACATTCTAGCTAACAAATACCCCTGGGGGATTCATGCAGAGACCGCACCATTTCTTCCTTTTCCTAGATCGCATGATGGGCACCATTAAACATGGTTCCTACTCTAGAAGAGGAGCCTGCGTTTCAAGGGCTGATATTCTCTTTAATCCTGACCTTTCTCCCCACAATATTAGAGAACAGCTGGTTGAAAAAACAGGTTTAAAATCCCAAACCACATGCACATGTCTAGTTTTGCAATTAAACATCCCAAATTTCCAAGGAAATCAGACCTTGTTCCTTCTCCACCCCCACCCTCCCCAGGGGAGAACCCAACTTCCTATTTTAAAAAGAAGTGTTAAACAGAAAAAAAGTTGTCCCAGCCCTGCTGTGAGGCTGAGCTAACATTTGCAGAGGCATTTTGCGTCCTAGAGACAGAGGCCAGAGGAGAGTTATTAGGAGATTAGAGTCAGAACAACTTGTTCCTAATTGTGTTTTGCATTTCTTCAGTGCAAAGGCAAAGTGCATCACAAACACCACTTAACAAATCCCGACAAAAGCTCCACCATACCCGATGTTGCCAGATTATCAACTCCAAAGTACATTTAAATAAGAGGTGTGCGTGCACACACACAAACCACATTACTTCACCAGGGAAGTTATTGTGTCCCTCTGTAACTTCAAGCCCCAGCACATGCCAGGAAGGTAAACTTATGCTTTTGCCGTGCCCCGCAGGCATGCTTTCTTCCAGCTAATTCCAGAGCATACTCGGCTTAACAACAATACCGAAGCGAGGACAAGCCTTTGCTTGCTACCAGATGTGACAGGTGTGGCAGGATTTCAGGTTGTTTCAGTACAAAGGGATAAAGATGTTTCAGTGGCGCTGATTCATCTCAGGTTTAAAGCGAGTAATTTTACAGTGAAATTCTTTCCCCTCGCTGACCAGGTAGATCCATGATAGCAGCAATGAACTTAAAAACCAACTCAGGGGCTCATCAGTGGGCTGTCGGTGAATGCTTGCCAACCTCAGCTCCAGGATTAACATCAGTTAAACAGCTTTAGACAGTGTCTTGGCTTGGGGAAATGGGTGGGAATGGAGGGCCTTTAATATTCCCTTCTTTGGCATAGCAGTGTATGTTCAAAACCGCCTGCGTGCACTTCTGTGCGCGCCATAATTGCAATCATCAACAGTGTAGGATTAAGACTAAAACCAGTCATTTCCACGCACAGAGACCCAAACAGGGCACGAGGACAGGTTAGCCACATATGCAAATTAAGCATGCATTCTCTAAGCATGCATGCATGCAAATGAAGCACTTTCTATATCTAAAAAAAAAAGGTGTTGTCAAGGTCCCTTTCTCCACGCACAAAACCTGTTACAAAAAGCGCAGTTAAAATGAACTGGAAGCTAACCGGAGATCTGACCGCACCAAAACAGTGGATCTTGCTCCAGATCCAAGCCTCAGCCTTGCAAGCTGCATCTGGAATGGAACGAATAGAGCCCAGGTCAAAATGCTGCTCTATCTGGAACGAGTAACTTGGGCAGGTGACTGAGAAATGAGGCACGCTTACAGCGTGGCTGACAGGTTGTTGAAGTAGCATCGACAGAAATCATTGTGCGCTGTTACGTACTTTGAGGACCCCAAACCCAGGCCACTGCACAGCTCTGAGGCCCACTAAAACCCCTGAAACCGGAAGCTGTGTAATGAAGCCACCTTAATGCACTTCTGCGGGCAGACTGCTGTGCAGAGCGGCGCAGCAGGGTCCCACCAGGCCCCCAGGGAACCTATGGGGGAGTCATCCCTTCCCTCCGTCCCCCTTTGTGACCCACTTGCTGCAGGTCAGCGGCTGAGGACCCCTGTGATAGTGAGGGGCGGCTCAGGCCATGGTGCAGTCTGCAGAAATTGGACACCAATTTTCAAAATGTGGGCAAAAAACACCCCTTATTGGGGCCTCTCTGGGGACATCAGCCCTGAAATTCAGGACTGGGCCAGGACATCTGGGACAGCTGCTTGCACTGCACACAGATGTGCAGTAGCTTGGGTCACCATTCCCACGCTAGATCAAAGGGGTTAATAATAGTCTTTGTAAACGGCAGGATGAGCCCACAGAAAGGAGGTCAATTCTGGGGTACTCTTACTGCTCGAAAAACAGCCTGAGGAGGGCTCCTACTCCAGGAAAGTGGCAGGATGGGGGTGGGGGAGACCCTTCTCCTGGGGCAGGACCCCCATGTTCCTCCCATGGGAGAATATCCCCTGCTCCATGCACTGCTCCAGCAGAGTGGGGGGAGGCGAGAAGGGGATCCTCCTGCACCCGCAACCCTCCCAAAGCCTTGGGAAGAGGTTTGCTAGCCACCCCCTGCATCCCTCCAGGCAGGCCTGGGGGCCCTTCTCCCCAGCAGCAGCCTTGCTGGGGCTCCAGAAGAGTTCCCACCACAGAAAGGGTCCCCACGACTGGGCAGACCATCAAGGAG
>NW_005842897.1:344017-350160 GCF_000455745.1 Alligator sinensis | reverse complement strand
TTCCCTTGGAGAGGGAGAGCAGAGGGCTCAGGAAGGCACCCAAGAGAAGCCAGCTCTGCTTTACCAGAAAATCCTTGAATAGCTAAACAAGGTTCCTTGGGTGAATTTGATATCTTTTATTAGACCAACCCAAATAGCTAAACACTTTCTTTTTGTGCCTGCAAAAGGGCTCGTCTCCTGGCCCCACCGTAAGGCCCGAGTCAAAACCTCCTGAATCAACAGTGATGCAAGGAGGTTTATTTGAAAGCACCAACCTGTAGCTTAAATAACCACTCTTCTTAGCTGACAGATCTGTAGTTTGCAACAACAGCCAAACTTGCATACCTAGGGCCAATTTTTTCAGACTCTCCTGGTTTGTAACAGGGGAGAAAGAGAAAGAGACTGTCCCAAGTGTTCATTAAGCATATTCGCATTAACAAACCAATTACCTGCTGCGGACAGAGCTGTAACAGCGCTGGTTCCCTTTAAAGACCGTCTCTGGAAAGGATGCAACGCTCAGCTCGCGCTCAGTAATCCAACACGCCAGCACAGGGAAGAGATTTTCCTGCAGACTGAAGTCTTCTTTCAAATGCAGATTTGACTTTCAAGATAAACCCAAGGAGTCCATCTAAATTCCATTAGCATTTGGCTGAAGCAAAAGAAGCTGCTTATTCTGATCCCTTCGGTTCCTCTGGATGCTTCCCACCCCCGCACTCCCTAAGTCTTTCCAGGGAGGGGGCAGGGGAGCGCCACGTTAGCTCCATAGCACTTGGCCAGGAGACCTCGATACGCACGTTTGATCTGGCTGGCAGATGCCAATCCCAAATTTCATTTGCTCACTACAGACAGCAATGGAAGAAGAGCAGTTCAAATAAAAAGACAACCCCCACCCCCAGCTCTCCACGCTGTCGACTACCTGCCTGCAGCTCTGCAACTACAACCCCATCACTGAGAGATGTACATGGTGCTTCTCACATCCTCCCTGGGGTCACTGTAAACACGTCTCCGAGACAGGAGAATTCCTGGATGGCCAGAAATCACTTTGACGCTGAAGGCTAGTTAAAGAACAGCTGTGCAGCACCATCCTGGCCACTCCTCTAAGCTGCTTTCCAGTGGAAAACAAGCCTGGCCTAGACCAGGGGACTTCAGTCTTACAGGCAGACCGACAGATAGCAGCTACTATGGAGAAGCCATCAGCATGCACAGCTTCTTCCAGACCCCCACTGTCCACTTCATCAGCTGGGCTGGCGGGATATGATGCACATGCTAGAAAGCCACAGCTGCTGAAGGAACCGCCTCACGCACACCTTCTACCAGCTGCCAGGCACCAGCAAAAGCCGCCTTCCACTTGGAGAGATCTGTGTTATTTGGCCACCAGAAAGAAGGGGTTATGATGCTACAAAGCAGCTTTGAGCAAGGATGTACCCAGACTTTGCACCGAGTTCTACCAGCTAAACTGGGTGACAGACCCGTCCTGACCTACAGCACTCCTCGTGTAGTCACTGTCTTGAAATGAGGCTGCCTTCTCCTGGTTTATTAGCTTAATCCACTACATAGCTCAGATCTGGGGGTGGGAGGGAGAGTGAAGAAAAAAAAAAAAAAAAAATGAAGGAAAAAGTCCTCAAGTGAATTGCTACAAAAAATTGGAGGAGAGGGGAATACGAAAACTGTCAACTTTTTGTCCAAACAAAAAAAAAATAGTAGCGTCTTGGAGTTTTCATGAGGAAGAGGAGCCTTGACTGAAACTTACAGCACAAGTTCCTGGTTTAATCACACCCTCAGTTTTTCACTGCAGGTAGTTTTGAAAGGAATATTTTTGCCAGCCTGCAGGTGAGACGATGGTTCCTATGCATAGGCAGACCTTGATCTTGCTCTTGTGCCTGACTAGGGACCCTGTTTAAAGTCAATCTGCTTTGTATCCGGTCCTCCCAGGATAGCCAGCACTTCCTGACCCCAAAAGCTTGGCCTAAAACTTAATGGAGAGCTTATTCCAATAGAAGTTACCCTGCTGTTGACTTTGCCAATGGTTAAAGCAGCAGGAGCATTTTTGCAAGCATCTGATCTTTTCTATCTTTTATCAGATGTAATGTGCAAGCCCACTTGGGGAAAGATGAGCCTTACCTTAGGATTTTAGGCTAGAAGAACGCCCCTGAAGCAGCAGCTAGCGAAGTGCAGGATCCCGGTAACAAATGCTGGGTTGGACTGTATAAACTAGAGGGATGTAGCAATCTCAATTCACTCACTCTCTCAAGAAAAAGCCAGCTACAGCTGGAGAAAAATAACTAGGTAAACAATATAATTATTCTGAGGTTGTGAAACCTCAGTCGGGTACCACACTGGGAGCGATTAATTCAGGGCTAGATGTCCCGCTGCATTTACTATGTGCTGCCCTGCACCAGCTCCTTTTCCTTTTTGCAAAGGTCAGGTCCAGGCTGGGACATCTGGAGCAGGTGTTTCCATCTCGAGGGCTGCTCCTCAGAACAGAAGTTACTTTTATGGGCGGCATCCAGACAGGTGTATGGGGCATATGCTAACGAGGTGAGCCCACAGAGACATCCTAGGCCCCATCCCCACTGCCTTACACCTTCCTGAGGATCCCTGCCTGTGCACAGCAGATGTTAATGGCTACTGATTAGCAGTTAACACTCACCTCCCACAGGTGGAAGTGATCACAAAGTAAAGGCAGGGGAGAATCCAGCCCCCTCTGCAAGGATCTTAGCAGCATTGCTGTGTGCGCCAGCAAAGGAGATGTGCTTCATGCCTCAAAAATAATCAAGTCTCTCTTTAAAAGTTATGGCAGAGTCCACCACTCTCTTAGGGGGCAGAGGGACCCTTGATTCATTTGTCTCCTAATCCCACGAGGTTGCCAATTTAAAGCTCAAGGCCAACCAAGAGTAATTAAAGAGGCAGAGACAGCCACACAGCAATTTCAGATGCGACAGAGGAATGGCAAGCGCTGGACTTAACAGAAAGCTAGTCGTATCAGGGCAGTGCAAAATCTTTGCCAATGATCCAGCAGCCATTCACGATGACACCAGCCAGACCTTAAAATGCAAATGCACCCGAGGCAACGTGCCAAAGCAGGGCTTACGAACAGGAACACAAGGTCTGGGGACTCCTGTGGCAAGTCAGTCCAGCAGTGCTCCCCATATTGATGCCTGCTCTCGCTCAGAGACCAGCATTCGGTATCGCAGAGGAAGATGAAAGGGAATCCGCATGAGCCAAGTCAATATGGAGGCGGGAGCAGGGGTGGCCAACATGCGACACACATACCACAAGTGACGGGGGTAGCCTCTGCAGGTGGCATGCAGCAGACCAGGGACAGAACAGGCAGTACAGAGGCAGAAAGGGTAAGGAGCAGAAAGCAGAGCAGCAGGTCAGGCAGGGGAAAGGGAATGGCACTCCAAGCAGGTGCATGGCTAATTTGTGGCATGCTGCCAAAACAGTTGGACCCCATGGGGTTAGAGGAAGAGGCAGAACTCTGCTTTTGATCCCATGAAACAACAGCTTTAGTCTCAAAGCCTTGAACTTGTTGTCAGACAAGCCAAGACTGGACAATGAAATGTTGCCCTTGGTGCTCTTGGCATCTAACATATCAGTATGTGGCTCCTTGCCCTCCTCCTGTGCTCTGCGATCCCTGCTACAAGACGCAGCCTGGGGCAGGTGCACGTTGGGGGACTTTGGGCTATTCTGCACTACACAGAAGTGCCCCCGCAGCTATGCCTGCTAGGGCCATGAAATGATTGCATGCAGCTATGCTGGCAAAACTGCCCAGCGTGATCGTGGCTCAGGCTTTTACTGACACAGCAGATGCCAATCAGAGAGGCAGCGCAGATATATCAGCAGACAATCCCTTCTGCCACCATCTGTTGCATCTCAGCTAACTTACTGTGTTGCCATAGCCATGCCCGCACAGCTATGGTGCAAACAGCCCTGTAATACAGACAAGCCCTGGGCATGTTTGCAAGGTCAGAACTGTTCTCAAGCCAGATAAAATCAACGGGTGCCTTCCCATAGGCTGTAGCGGGCTTCATCTCAAGCCCCTTTTATTACATGTATCTTGGTTAGTTCCATCCGTGACCCCCTTTTGGAGAAGGCAGCTTAAATCCAGCAGCATGGGTTAAAGACAATATTCTGCTCACATGATCCAACAGGGAGTTGCCATCCTGGACATAGGAAAGGACCTTGGGCAGGTTGCTCAGAAAGTGGAGCAGAGAAGCAGAGAGTTCAGGTCAGAGCACATATTTACATCTGCATTTAAAACGGAGACCAATTGTCTCAGGTTGCTCCTTCCCTTCCAACTATGTGGAGCTCCAAATAAGCTGTTTTCACAGCTTTCAACTCCTATTGCCTGTTCACCTGCCAGCCTCATCCACAGTTTCACATACACACAAAAAAAATCCCCTTCTCTATTGCCCTTCTCCATTCCAGGATCTCAAAGAGCTTAAATCACCTATGACCAAAATGCCTCCCAGATGGCAGGGGGTACTTTTATCCCCACTAAACACAGATGGAAGTTGAGGCACCAGAAGCTAAGTGACTTGCCTATGGCTACAAAGCAAGTGGCAGAGCAGAGACTAAAACCCAAGCACCAGCATTCCTACTCCCCTGGTCCTATTCCCAGATGTACAAGGTTAAAAACAGCTGCAAACATCTTTCAAACAGGCGGATGGTTTTTAAAATAGAGTTCAGGCTTTCCAATGCCAGTCCCAGGGGAGATGCAAGAGTCTGCGGCTGTCCTGGAGACCCCATTCTGGGCCTGGCTTAGGTGCCACTGGCTTTGCTGAGAGCTGGATCAAGCCCTCCCCATATTTTCTGCAGCCGGGTTTTAATTAAGGACATGAGATACTCCCTACTGGAGGACCTGTTGCAGCACATTCAGCACTTCTCCTCCCACTATCCCCACCCAAAAGGGGCTAGAAGCATGTCAAATAAAATGCATCAGTGTGCTTGCTTAACACAACCTGCTCCCTGAGGTCCCAGCTCTCTCCAGTTCAAGAGAGGTAAACAGGGCCCTGAGGCACTCTTTTACTAGTCATTCGGTCAGCCTGCCTGCGTCTCTTTAAAGGTCTGAGGGTGAACCCATGGCCGTGGCCATGTTCACCGAGTTTTTTTTTAAATAAGGAGTTTTACACATTAGAAGTTGACCCTGAAGAAGTGAAAGGGGGGAGGGAGGGGAAGGCTCCACAACTGTGTGAAAAACCTCACACTGATTCTGTTCCCTATTGTAAAATGATAGTATAGCACATGGTAGAGGTGATATCTTTTATTAGACCAACTAGATTTTTGCAAAAAAATCTTCTTGAATTGCAAGCTTTCAGGTGCACACACCCTTCATCAGGCACCAGAAGGGTGTTTGCACCCAAAAGTTTGCAATTACAGAATTTTTTTTGGAAAAAATTTGGTCTAATAAAAGATACCACCTCCACCATGAGTCCTGAAAACTTTTTCCTCCTATGTCAGGTATTCAGCCTGGATGCCTGACATAGGATATCACAGCAACGCAACCAGAACTGCAGCTGGTTGTGCCAATACGAATGATATGCATGTGCACGTGCATGTGTGTAGGCATATGGACACACACATTACATCTCACAAGTGGACCGCTCATGATTGGCTATGACAAAAAGTGCCTCACATGGAAGATATCAGATTATAGCCGATTTTTAAAAATGAAATCTTCATATTTTCCCCAAGCAGGAAGCAACTGTGACCACCTGAAATTGGAGATCCTGCCCCTGCCTTTGTTTCAAGGTAATTTGCATTGTGACAGGTCCTCACAGGAGGTCAGAGGCTCCATACCAGCTAGCAACTGCCTGCCCAGAGGAGTTTTCCATCGTTTGACTCCTCTGTGAAATCTTATGAAATACAAACTTTCATTTCTACCGGGGGGGGGCGGGGGAAACTTTAACAACCTTTTCTCCGATGCCCGATGAAGAATGCCTATTTGTGCCCAAAAGCTTGCAATTAAAGAATTTTTTTTTTTTTTTTTGCAAAAAAATCTTGTTGCTCTAATCAAAGATATCATCTCTACTACGTCCTGACTGTCAGTTCAACCAGGGAGGAGTCTGTGGGCAGCTGGATTTAATCTCCAAAGTAGCCCTCCTCATATGACACGCGATGTCAAGGCTCCTGCCGGTGAAGGGACAAGGGGGGGGGGGAGC
>NW_005842897.1:312668-343961 GCF_000455745.1 Alligator sinensis | reverse complement strand
CTCGCCCTCGGGCAGCCCGATGCCACTCTGCTCCCGCACGCGAAGCCGGGCAGGCTGCGGAGGTGCCAGGAGCCGCAGCGAAGTGACCGTCCCCAGCACACGTGCAGCAGACGGTCGAGCCTGTCCCTGCTCTGGGAAGGAGCGGGTGGCTTCACACATGGCAAAGCCAGAAGGGACCTGGCAGGATTGTCGGGTCCAGCCCCCAGCCCCAAGCAGGAAAGACAACAGGGGGGCAAGTGACCGCAGCAAGGGGACCTCTTGAAGATGTCCAGCTGAAGAGACTGGGCCTGCACTGATGCGCGGTGCTTCCCCCAGCAGCAAAGGGAACCGTCCTCGGACTTCTTGGGCCGGCTCTGCCACTAGCCCCACGAGTCGCCTTGGGCAAGTCCCTTTGCTTCCATGCCAGGGCCTCAGTTTCCCCCGGGGGAAGGGCCCAGGGTCCCCTCGCCCCGCAACTCACCGGCAGCAGCGGCGGGTCCCGGTTCCTCCCGGCTCCGGGCAGCCCGGCCCAGGGGCGGGAACACCTCCCGGGCGTCGCCTCCCAGCGCAGGGGCGCTCCTCCCCGGAGCAGAAAGCACAAATCCGGCTGCGCTGGGAGGAGCTGAACCCAAGCTCGGGGGCAGCCCAGGGGCACAGGTCACGTCTGCCCCCGGCGCCAAGCGATGCTGCTCCGTCACTAAAGCAGGGAGGAGGAAGGTGCTGGTGGCAGGAGAGAGGCAGGAGGCAGGCCCCAGCTGGCAGAGCCCAAGTCCTTACCCTGCTAAGCTGCCACCGTTACAAAATAGGTCAGAGCCTGCCCCGCTCCCGCTCTCGGAGGGGTGCTTGTTCCACTGTACGCACCTGGATGGAGTTTTCTTAAACAGATCAAATCCTCTTACTCCCGGCTCTGCGATGTCTTAGTGCATGCTGCCCCCTGGGCTTCTTTTCCGTGTGCCTTCAATGCTCTCCCTCTCCGTGATGATGCATTAGCCCTGCTGTCCTGCGAGCTGCTCCCGTCCGCTCTTGCACATCCTCCTTATCCTTTGCAATACGCTCTTTTCTGGTAAGAACTAGATGCGAGACCTGACCCTGACCTCCTACCACCAGCACTCTTCATATGACTCCAAATTTTGCCCCTTTGGAATGAGACATTGCTTCTCGAACTGCATCCCTTCCCAGGTGTTAGGGTTGTTTTTTTTTTTTTTAATTTTCCCCCTAACTGAAAGCATTGCAAATAGGTATCTTCCACTCTCTTTACTTGTTAGGTTTCTCTCCCTTCAGCTAATACTAGTAGTTCGTTTCACATGTGCTTGCAGTCATTGTCACTCTCAGTCTCAGACCTTAGCAAGTTCATTTTGGATTCATTCATTTTTCTCATTGTATACGTTTTCAATGCTTGTAAATATAAAAAGCTAATTCTCATGACATACTAACCCCTTCTTAAGGGACAGAACTTTTGAGACTAAAGTGATAAAGTGAGGTATCTGAGCTCACCAAATAAAATAAAAGCATAGTTTAGGAATGGGACTCTGGTCTTCCTGATTTCGAACCCAGTGAGAGCTTTTCCTCCGGGTGATGCCTGGACTTCATTTTGACATGCACTGAAATCCACAGGGACTCTGCCACTGGAGCAGGAAATCAGTACTTTCATTCCAGTGCCTGCTTCCTGCTGGCACCATCATCCTCTCTTCCTTCCATTATTTCATTACACCATGTTCATCTGATACAAGTCACTGTGCTGAAGGTGTCTCTCAACCATTAGCGATAGCTGTGACAATTCCCTCTTAGACACCAAGATATAATGAGCAGAGTTCATAGGCTTTTCCATTTTTTAAACAAATGACACTGCTTTTCTGTTTTTTTCTTCTTTTGGCAGCAGACAGAAAGCACTACCCCTCCTCTCTCTCGCCCCAACACATGCACCCTCTTTTCAGAGTGCAGCCACTCTTATACATACCTTCATGGCTGTTACCATGTCCCTCATTGGCAAAAAACACCTGGTTACAGCTTTTCTGGCTGAACGTTATGATGTTCCGGTCCATACGGGGCAGTACAATGCACTTCCTTCCCAAAGGTGCATGTCTGCATGCTCACCATGCCTGCTAGTCTTGGCTTATTAGGAGATCTTTGGGTAAGTAATTAAAAAAAAACCCCCAGCACATTTCCTCTAAAATCTGTTCTTAACAGAAAAAAAAACAGCAGCTAGCGCCAGCTTCAAAGTCAGCTAATAATGAGGGCCCAATCTATAAACCAATGGCATTTCATCATTGGTTTAAATGGGAGCAGGGAAGGGCTCTGGGCTCTTGCCTGTGATGTGCCACCACATTACAGGAGGAGAGAGAGGTAGTTAAGCAGCGGTAGCCTGAAGTCATATAGAAGGCAGGGTTGAGTTGCGCCGTAAAGATTAACTAAATCAAATATACACAAGCTTTCAAAAGCAAAGCTTATGTGTTCTTATGCATCTCTGATTCATTAGTCTATAAAGTGCAACTCTACCCTCCCTTCTACATTGGAGGAGAGTTCAGTATTCCTAGGAGACTAGCAACAGCTCCGGTACAAAATTATAACCGTTTCAGTATTAAAACAGTTTTAGCACTGCTTTCTGCTTCTTTGGAATAAACTTGCCAGTGTATCCTATAGCAGTAGCTATGTTTGTCAGTGGGTTTCATTCTTACATCAGATCATCCTTACTCTGCTTCTCTATTCCAGGTAACTTTTTACTTTAAACCAGTGGTTTTTCACCTGTGGTCCGTGGACCCCTGGGGATCTGCAGACCATGTCAACCGCTGCTGCTCAATCAGAAGCATCTGAATAGCCACGCTTACAATTCAAAGGGATCAACACCTCCATTTGAAATTTCCAAAGGGGTCTGGCATCTCCATACAAATTTTTTTAGGGGTCTGCAAATTAAAAAAAAAAAGGTTAAAACCACTGCTTTAAACTTTGTATTTCCAATCATTGATTAGGGCCTACAACAGATATACAGATTAGTATCTTGTTCTATACAGGCTATATGCCTTTGGAGATGTATTCGCACTGTACTGGCAGAGGCTCCAGGATAAAGGCAGATTTCAATAGGTGTTGTACATGCCTATGTCAGACATCTGCTCCGGACAACGTAAAGCTAAAGAGACAAGAGAGGAAGGGCATAAGGGAATAGCAAGATAACCTTTGTAAAGAGGAATGAACCGTTTCCTCCATTGCAGGCAAACAGACAAATGTGAGTTTCAAGAAGTGAAGGATAATGTCTCTATTTTAATTCCAGGGGATAAATGATCTTTTCTCCAAGGCAAGGAAGCATCTCCAATGGATAAGTTGCATCAGGGCAGGAAACTAGTGGGGAAAATTATGAGTTTAAAATGGAATTCAGACCCTCAAGTTGCTCTACCTAACCACCTCACCTAAGCATTAGAAGTTTAATAGTAAGTTTGCAACAGTAATGAGGTAATTATGCAACAATGAAATGCAGTGACTCCTAATATTGAATATACACAATAGGGTGTAATTGGAATTAGAACCAAAGAGAATTTTCCTCTTAGGAAATTGGAGGAAGATTACACATAAATAGAAAACAACTACCAGTTAAGGCGAGTACTTTAACTTTTCTGTTTTAAGACATGCCAGAGAAAACTTAAGGGTTCCCAGCTTTTGTTCTTGCATTAGAGAAAAAAAAAGAAACATCTGCATAGAGCCCCATGATGTCAACAAAGCAACATTACTAGACCACTTACTGGTGTTCTCTTATTCAGATAATGACAGTGCATGGCTCTGCTTATTTTGTAAATCCAACAGAAACAAATGTTAGAGCAGCAGACAAGAGTGGAGACAAAACACAGTGAAGGTATATGGAAAGGAAAGATAGTCTTGTGGGCAAGGCATATGGCTAGGACTTGAGTAACAGGAGTGGATGCCCTTCAATAGGTGTTCTGGCACGTTAATATGAAATTAATAATGCATGACCCACCTCTCAGGGAGAACCATTTCTGTTTAAGCTTTGTTTTTAAATACCAGATACTGTTCAAGGGGGGACTAAAAAAATCAATCCATCAATGGTAACACGCAATCTATTAGGCTACAGTATTGCCAGCTGCAAAACTAAGGCTGCAATCCATCCATTTCTAGAGGACAAACAGCCTAATGTTATCAAGCACTATACAATCTGACATACTAACCTTTTACACTCGACTTCAAGCATAACCCAGCAGAAAATATGCTGTCCACAAGTAGTGTTTGCTAAGCAGTGGACCAGCCAGCATGATTTGGGGCTTAGGATAGTCAGTGGTATCTATGGCCTGTCACAGCCCTCTGTTCTTCTCCTTTATATTCTACACACGGGAACTCATGCATTTCCCAGAGGCAGCATGATAGTTTCAGCCCTTAAGCTTGCAGTTTACTACAATCCAATAGCAATTCACTTTAATCTCCCGTTTTATTTGATAGCTGCTCTTGCGTAGTTTCTCAGAACTGGTGTGTTGAAACTGCACTGGAATTCTAGGGCAAAGATGACATTAATTAAAACCAAAAAAACAAGACAAAACAAAAAAACCAAGCTTCATTACTTGAATCTTCCTGAATCTTTCTATCCTGAACCATCAGCAAGACTCTGTTTAAGCCTAGGTGATCACTATATACATTAGAATCATTAAAAACTGGGCTGGAAGGAATCTTAGGAAGGTCATCTAGTCCAACACCCATCCCTATCTAAAAACTGTCCTAGAAAGTGTTCATCTAACCTTTTCTTAAAACCTTTGTGAACAACCAACATGCACAATGATGAAAACATACCCCCCCCCCCAACTTTTCACAGGTGAAGGAGGGGAACAAGGGTGTTGCCGATAGCCTGCTAATGCAAGGACAGGTCCAAAGAGGAAGACCATAGCCCTGCTAGAAGACAGTGACAGTCCATGACAGCAGGGTAAAGTTCCTTCCTAAGCCCAAATGTGGAAACTGGTCTGACCCTAGGCAGAAGAGCAAGACCCTGTAGCCCAGACCCCCTGGGCTCCTCCCAGTCCCAGTATCGGTACACCCCAGTCAAAACTTTGGCTACAGGCAACCCCCAATGCTTCTGAGGAATGTGAACTCCCTCCCTCAACACCTATAGTAGTAGAAGGGGAAAAATTCCTTCACAGCCTCATGTGATAAACAGCAAAGCTTAGACGCATGGGAAAACCATCCTCCCCTCCCCCCGTTCTGCAAAATGATAGCAAACAATTCCAGGCATATCACACCATGACTGGAGCCAGGATTCCTTTTTCCATCCTCACATCCTCTCTGTAAGCTTATTCCAACGTCTTTAATCTTCTTTTATAAGCAAGCCAGTTGTGGAGCTCGGCTTTACTGTCCTCCTGCTGAGCTTGGTCACCTCCAGTTTCCAGCTGTTCTGGGCTGCAGAGCTCTTCTTGTGATCTCTGAGCAATGCATGTGCAGGGATTTCCAACTATTGTTTGTCACAGCACACTCCAGGTATTGCTACTTCCAAATCATCCCTAAATCAATTATTATCCTATCACTTCTTGAACAGCTCCAATTAAGGAGATTCCCCTAGGCAGATTACTGCCTCACTGTTCTATCAGTGAAGATTTTCCTGATAACCATGCTAAACCAACTTTGCTGCCATGTCAAGCCATGGCTGTACTACTTTTTTGCAGTGAGGAACTAAAGGTGACCTCCCTCTTCTTGATGACAGGAATTCAGATATTTGAAGACCGTTACCATGTACCCCATTAATCATTCTTCTTCACAAGCTAAACATGCTTATTTCTCTCAAACTCTTTGTACAGCCTGCCTTCCAACCTGTTCAATCATTTTATTTGCCCACCTTTGAACCAGCCAACTCCCCAGGCCCTTTTTAAAATTTAGAGCTTAAAACACAAATATTTCAGATGAGACTTAACCAGTGCTGAATCACAGCACTAATACCTTTTTTTCCACCTGGTGCTTTTCTTAACACAGCCCAATACTGCACTTTTTGCAGCTGTATTACTCAACATGAATAAGCCATCGACCAACTCCCTAAGATCCTTCTCCACAGTGCTATCACCCAGTCAGTTATCACTCATAGTGTACTTGTGCTTTGACAATATAATTGTTCCCCAGCATAGCATCTTGGATTTGTGCACATTGACCTTCATTCAGTTTTCTCTAGCCCAGCTTCCCAATCTGCCATGATCTTTCTTAATTCTACTCCTATCCTCGACTAGGGGGCTTAACAATCCTTCCCAGTTTCAGGTCATCTGCAAGTTTGCTCAGGAAGCTCTTTAGTCCAGCATCCAAATCATTAACAGCCATATTGAATAGCACTAGACCCAGGATGGACCTCTGTGAGACTCCACTTGAAACCTGGTGTCATTCCAATGCTGATTTATTTATAATTATGCTTTGCTGCAGGTGTAAACCATGCATCTGTCCACCCTGTAGTTTTGTCTAGCCCCTATTCCCACTTTTTTGAGGTCATGTGGGCCTTAGTTGAAAGCCTGAGGTCCAACTACACTATATCCAATGCATCCTCTTCATCCACTTAATTATTTACTTTGACAAAGACCACTATTTATTTTTGGCACAATTTGTTCTTCACAAAACCATGCTGCCTGCTTGTGATCATCCTCTTCTCCAGATACTTAAAGATGGACTTACAATTTTATAGTTGCTGCTCCAGTAACTTCCCAGGTACTGATGTGAAACAAACTGGTCTATAATTCCCTGGTTTCCCCCTTTTTCTAAAGAGGGGTGCTACATCGGCTCTTTTTCAGGCCTCTGGTACCTTGCATATCTCCCACAATCTAGTAAATGTAATAGCCAGACTCTTTCAATTCCTTCTGCCACTTCCTTCAGTTCATTAAACCCTGTTGACTTGTTCAAACTAAACAAAAGCTCTTGACTGTTGCTTTTATCATCTTGACCCTCAGCCTTTCCTCTTCCTAATTATTTAAAAAGAAAAATCTGCACCCAAACAGCTAAAGATTGAGTTAAAGTAACCATTGAGTAGCTCCATCTTTCTTGCATCTTCTCTGAAAAGCTCACCCTGGCTATTTGGCAGTGGACCCAGAGCTTCATTGGTCATGCTTTTCTAACCATGTATTTATAGAATCCTCTCTTGTAACTTCTGTCAGCAGGTATACTTCATTTTTTACTTGTGTTTGCCTTCCTAGTTTTGTCCCTGCAAGTTCTTGCTACTCCTTTGTATGCTTCATTAAGTGACTTGCCCATCTTCCCCATGCCTGTATATTTTCCTTTTGAGGCATCCAAAACCTTTAGGTAGCCACATTGGTCTCCTGCTGTTCTTTTAGCTTCCATTGTGTCAAACTGTTTCTCACTGAATTTTTAATACCAAGCCCTTTAGAAGATACTAGCTCCTCTATCCTTCAGTCTATCCTTTTATGGGATCTTGCCTATTATTTCTGAGTTAGTTGAAATATGCCCTTTTGAAATCCAGTCCTAGTTCTGCTGACCTCATGCTTTCCTTGCCTTAGCACCATGAATTCTACCCCATCTTATCATGATCACTTTCTCCCAGATTTACCAACACTTTTACACCTTCAGGATCTGAGATAGACAACTTCCTAATTAATTGTATCCTCAACTTTCTGGAGGAGGAAGTTGTCCTCCACACAAGTTGGAAATTTAATCAACATTTTATGTTTGGCTACATTATTCTTCCAGCAGGTATCAGGAAAAGTTAAAATCCACAATCAGTGGTATGACTGCATAGTATTTGGACAATTTTGTCATCCCCTTGCAGAGTGCCTCATCTTCCTGGTTTGGCTGTCAGTAACAATCCCCACATAAAGTGGGGTAGGTACAGTGGGGATATTATCTTAAATCCAAATGGACTCAGATCTACTTTCTTCCTTCTGGAACAGAGAACACAGATGAATATATTTTTTGACATGACACATTACCACCTCCTATTTCTACCCCAACCCTATCCTTCTGAAACAGAGTATACCCCATCAGTGTTGATGCTCCAGGTCACAACAGTTGTCCCATTAAGCCTCTGTAATAATACCAATTAAGCCAGGGCTCTATATGGTTAGGCCTGCCAGCTCCTCTCCCTGGTATGGTTTTCCATACTCCTTGCATTTCTACATGTACATCTGAAGCATGTTGCATTTTGACTGCTCATTTCTCTCTTGTCTCCCTTTTTCTTGTCCTGCAACTCTGTAGGCCATCCCATGAATGAGCTACTTCTTCCAGTATTCTTCCTTCTGGATTGTCAACCTCATTACATAACTCTCCCACTGGATAAGGATTATATCAGACTATGCATTAGAGAGGTTTTAAGAATAGTGAGATAAGGGGGGGAAAAAAAAAAAAACTATGGAAGAAAATGATTATTCCTAGAAGTTACTGATGGCATTTCCAGTATTATGGCATGAAGCATCTGGGGGAGCATCTGTGCAGTGCACCGTGTGTGGCCTGTACAGTATGTTGCCCCCAGAAACTCAGAAGTTGGATAGCCCCGCATTAAAAGACAACATTTACATTTTAATTAGATGAATGCCAAAATATGCAGCGTGAAAGGGGACCAAGTTTTTTTTTAAGTGATACAAATTGAAAGAATCTTAAACGGAAAGATTATTTTATTAGTCATGATAACAAGATACAAGATAACAAGTCTCAAGAGGTCTTCAAAAACTCAACAAACCCCCCCACCATTTCTAAGTTACTGTAAGGTTTAAATAAGGTTACAAACATTTGAAATGCAAAGTTTGTATAATGCCTGCATACTATTACTTTATGAGCTGAATTATCTGCATTCAGAGCTTAATAAATATAAACAAGGTGATGAACAAGCTGTGGTTACTTGCAGAAGCTAGAGGCAAAACTTAGCTTATTACCATCTCCTTTGGCAATATTTCAAAGTTTACTGTGATGTTTTCACAAATATTTATACAACAGAAAAAAACCTCACTAACTGTTCACTAGGGCAATTGTAAACTCAGTAGAATTCTTGTTATTCAAAACAGGACATCTCCTAAATATTTCAAAACTAATGTAGTCACTCTGAGAACTGCTTCCTTTGCACTAGATAAAATAAAGTGGAAACCAAATCATACCCTTATATCAAGACAAAGCTGTGGAGAAACCCACGCTGATCAAGTATCAAGATATAAACTAATAGATAATTCAGACCATTTCACAAACAAACTCTAGAGACAGAAAGCAAGGATTATGCATTTTCAAGCAGCAGAAGGACTGGTGGTCCAAGCACAGCCAAGTGTCATGAGACCTGGGTTCTGCCCCTAATTCTGCCACAGACTGCCTGTGTAACCTTGGAGAAGTCACCTCTATGACTCAGTTTCCTATCTGTAAAATGGAGATAATCCTGACCTTCCACTTCCAAAGAGTGATAAATCATCTTTATATTACAAAGTGCTGTACCAGTGCGAAGTATTACTGGTTCTCTCGCATCTAAGAAGCTAAAATCTTTAGATTTAACTCCTTAAGAAGATATCTAGATTAGAGATTCTCCTCTACTTCCACCAAGGTCTACAGATAAGATTAGCCCTCAGATACATGTTCACAGCTCTTACTGAAGTCAGCAAGAGCTAGTACAGAAAGGCTTATGGCCCAGCAATGTTGCTCCCTTGTTTCTTATGCTGAAATCAGGAACTACTGCAGCAAAAATATGGGAAACAATTCCCTTCTTCACTAAGAAAACCTTCTAGTTTATCTCCAAACATTTACTGGGACAGCTTTCTTGAAAAGTGGAACTTTATGGTGACAATTAACAGATCTACCATACCAGCTTTGGTTTAAATAACTTGATTTTTGTGATTTTTTTCTATTTTCTTAAACGTAAAGAGTTAGATGTGCAACACAGTAATCTTCTGACTTCCAAAGAAAGTTTTACACATTAATTTTTTAATCACAGATTCTGGTACTAAGTAAACAGAAGCCAATTTTTATAAGAAAAAGTGAACTTTAAGTAGCAATAGGTAACATACAGAAGTTTCCTATTTCTGTTACTGCACAAGTTAACGTCGCTAAAACATGGACCACTAAATAGGCTGGACCATGCAAGTAGGCCAAAAGTGTAGGCAGGGATAGTGTGTGGTATATTTTCTCCACAACTCGAACCAACAAAGAATGCTATACAAATAATACAGAAGGCTGGCTTAATCTGGATATAACAAGTATTTGAATGGTATTCGAGTCATTTCATACTTTCTGAACAGTAACGGATATACACTGAGAATTGCTGTTAGTGAAAGTATGAAACTAAAACAACAGGACTATACTAACTGGTCTTGGGAGTAGTATGAACTTGCGAGTAGTTCTCTTCTTATTGGTCGTACTAAACTGTTCAAAATAAATAGTACAAACATGATTGATTAAGGCAACAAGCTTTACTCATAATTTCTAAAGGAGTGAAACAAACTGGTGGCACTTTGATGCAAACAAAGCATTGTAATGCAGTTTGTCTTACCTCCTACAGATTGGTTGCAATGCTTGTGAGAAGTCTTGTGCAGTATTGTCAAAAGTTTACATCTCTAAAAGTAGCTGTACAGGAGCAAAGGCAATACAAAGTTTTCCAAATACTGAAGCAAGCTCTAAAGTTGAGATGGAAATTCAATCTCTGTTGACTGACCCCTTGATTTACATGCAAAGACAGTCAATAATGGTACCAAATTTTGAAAAGTAGGTGTCCTTTCTAATAAAGATAGTAAATACTATGCACTGGTACAATATCCAAGTATGATCAAGGACTTCATGTATCTTTATTTTATAGACTGGGAAATAGATGAGGAATGTAGCAACTTATCTAGATTCAGGATCAGGAGTGAAGTCCAGCTCAGAACCCATGAATCTGGACTCTCAATTTCTGCTTTTAAGCACTAAACCACTAGCTGAAAAACTGGGTTGAATTTAATGATCACAAATGCTCATTCATATCTCACAGAAGCCTTAGAGGGTTGTAGTCATTCACATTATAAACACACTGGTGGCAAATGAAAGAGGAAAAATAAGGCTGGAAATAAATTTCACCCCAGTTAGAACTAAAATATTCAATAAACTAAAAGGGAAAAATTGGTACCTGTACAGTTTTTCTTCATGATAGTCAACTGACATAAGATTTCTTTTCACACTCAAATATTAAATACCTGCTATACATAAAAAGTAAAAATAAATTTGCATTTCAGAATGCATGTGCTGTAAGTTGTTAAAGAAACAGCTGCCGAAAAAAATTACTACAGTTCAAAGGAATCACAGCACTGAAACTTCATGCTGCAACTTGGCTCCGGTGTACACGTTCACAGTAATATTCCATGTGTTTGAGTATATTTAGACAACACTTAACAGGAAATTCAACACCTGAATACAAGTACTGTTCTAGGAATGAGAACAGCAAGAAGCATCAAATTTATCAATATGGCCAACATAATGCATCTATATAAGCATATCAGCATTCATCAAGTCAGGCAGACTTTGCGTTCTAACATTTTTCCCATTTCACTAAGGCCGTCTTGATCCACACATTTATTTAAAAGGAAGAGGAGTATCTGCTCATGTTTTTCAATCTGTGGAGGGAAGAGAAAGAATTAGTAATTAGGTTTCCGTATAAAAAGTGTTGTTTTTTTAAACTTGCACTTAATATAACTCCAAATACTACAGAAGCATCCAAGTTCCTATGCCAATTTAGAAGATTTACAAATCACCTCTCCTTATTTGTCAGTGGTTTTCTTCTGTTGCATGAAACAGAAGTGCATTGAGTTCGACTAATCCTCAATTTTTAGGGGAATATACACACTCAAAAATGATTAAACAAGATGCTGAAATGAGCGCTGATGTCAGGAGGTCAACAGGCCAGACCAGTGGGCAATAAGTAGCCCCATCAATAAATGTCATCTCCCCCAACGCAGGCCTGGGCCAAGACTACCTAACTCCAAGTAACTTCCGGAAGCCCTCTGTTCCTCCTCCACCACACCCCTTTCTATCTTGGTGGATTCAGACTTCTACACTCATCCAATCCTACTACCACGGCGGTTCCCAAACTTTTTTTTGCTGTGACCCCAAATTGGTTATCAACAGTACCTCTCGACACGGAGCCACGGGAGCTGCTGAAAACTAAGTGTGGCAGACTGGGGTAGC
This sequence comes from Alligator sinensis, assembly GCF_000455745.1. Classification (NCBI taxonomy): domain Eukaryota; kingdom Metazoa; phylum Chordata; order Crocodylia; family Alligatoridae; genus Alligator; species Alligator sinensis. The sequence continues at coordinate 331,889 of NW_005842897.1, read as the reverse complement.
CATCATTGCCTCCTTTGTGCACAGCAGCCCTGCCCCGCCCGCCACTCCCGGGCCACATGCAAGTGTGTGTGGGCCTGTTGTGACCCTACTGAGGACCGCCCCCCCCCCGATTTGGGTCATGCCCCAAGGCTGGGAACCAATGTACTACTATCACATTGGAACTGAAGAAGTTCAGTTAAGAGACTACATAGAAAGATTTCTCACTGCTACTGATCTAAATGCTATTGGGAGAAAAGGACTGTAGTGGAAGACAGACAAGCAAGTTCAATAACAAAAGAGCTTTCCCATGCATCAGCTTTTAAATTCCTAGCATCTGTACTCTTAGAGAGTTTCCCTAGCTTCTACAACTGCTTTTTAGAGAATGAGGGAGTCAGTCTCTCAAGTTACCAAAGCAGTTAAGAATTTCTGAACACCAATGCAGCTGGCCCTGCCTCCTGCAGAAAGTTCGAAATTCCTTGCAAATACGAATGTTCTCCTATAACTGGAAAGCAGTATATGAAGACACTGTTGCATTAATGTCATACTCTTTATTAAATACCAAACTTGTTCTTGTTAACCAACAACAATGATCTTTGCTTTTCTGGGCAAATCTGGGCATCTGTCCAAGCACTTTTGAAATCAATCTTTTTTGCAATTTAAATTTGAGCTCTTATTTTTATTATTATTTGCAAGGCTGTCAAGAATTGGAGCTGAAGTTGAATAAAAACTGTTCAGAGTCATGGTTCTATAGCTTGCATGTGTAAAAAAGCCCCAAATAAGCAGAAAAATTTTGGCCATTTATCTAAAGTATATACCCAAATGTAATGTCTCATTTGTCATCTACCAGTTTACAGTTTTAACGGCATCTGTTATATACTTGGACCTGACCAAGAACACTCCCCCTGCTCCCTACCCTATTATGGCATTTTGATTTATTCCACCACTTTAAAAAGGTAATATTGGAAGCTTTAGAAGTTTTTTGGACAATGCACTTTTCTTCAATTTTGTAACTGGCTATGAAATTTAAGTAGTCTTTTCCTGAGCTATTTTTAAAAAAAAACAACAAGTTTAGGAGAGGAGGTTAGGTGGGAGCTAATTTTTTCACAAGATTAGGTGGGAGCTTCACATAAAATCTGAAACCTTACTTGCTTTCTTAATTCTGTGCAGCAGCATTTAGTCTCACTGGCATGCTCTATATGAAAAAAAATGAAATAAACAGATCAGTTAAGTGTGATTATTAACCGTTGTTAATTAGCTAAACAGTCTATAAGCCAGTGTTTCCCCCACTGAGGCACGATCCCTTGGGAGATGAAGCAGGGGAGGTGGGTCACAACTCTCCAGACATGTAAAGATCATGTAAATGCTACACATGCACCTAACAACTGAACAAAAATTTACCTTCTGATGTAGGGGAGCACAAGAGTGGCCAACTTTACTGTCAGACGGCATAAACTCAAATAGTTTGAAAAATGCTGCCAGTCTAAACCTAACGGGATTTCATAAGGATAACGGTACATGTACAGATATCACTTTTTTTGAACACCAGAATTTAGAAGCAGAGTATCTTTTTGTGGGAAAAAAAAAATATATTACCTTGGGGTAGAATACTGGGATTTCCAGTAGCAGAAGGTTTGGCCAAACTTCCCATTACTAATCCGTCAGCTACGTTTAGATTACCATTTTCAAAGCTTTTCACCACAGATACCACATGAATATTCTCTGTGATTCCTTTCACCATAATTGTGACACTCTTCCCTGATGCAAGTCTTTTCGGCAAATCTGTCACTAATGCAGACCAGTCCCCATCAAATTGCACAATCCCTGGAAAATAAAAGTCAACCAAGTTCTAGCTTTGATTGTAAACGGCTGCAAAATTTCTTTTCCACCATCATTTGAATTTTAACTATACACAAGTAAAAACTTTTAGAAAGTACTCTGCAAAGTTAAAGTTAATACCCATATTCCAATTTTCTATTAAATTAGGAGTAATTTCCTTTTCCCATATGTTTTTTCTCCTGCAGAACAAGTTAGTTCAGAAAAATATTCTAGCAGTCATTTTAAAATCACCTTTACAAGTGCTAAAAAAATTGAGACTTCATCTATAATCGGGGGTTCTCAAACAGGGTTCTGCAGCACCACGGGATGCCATGAGGCCCCCTCACAGGTGCTGTACCACCAGGCAGGTAAAACTGCCCTATGCGCTCCCCCTTCACTAGGGGTCTCTAATCAGCCTAAAGCAGGCAGCAAAGCTGCCTCATTCTGTTCAGTATTTCCTTGTCTGGCACACTTCATGAGCCTCCTGAAAATAGGCATGGGTAGAATTGTACTGTCTACTTCCGTTTCTGGAAGGAGTGTAGGGGATGCCAGATCAGATGCACAGGAGGCAGCTCCTGTCTTCTTCAGGCAGATTAAAAGAGCCCTAATGCAGGAGATGCTCATGCCCAAGACAGCCCTTCCTGGGCTGTTTGTGCAGCAGGCATGAGGCAGTTTCACTTGGAAGCAGCATAATCTGGCTGAGAAGCACTGAAGTAAACCAAGACAGCACCAACAGTGGTTCTCGGCCAGGGGTGCAGTCACATTCAATAAAGTGAAGGTGAGATGCACTGATGCAGATTATCAATACAGAAGAATTAACTATAAATTATATCAAAACTAAATAACCACAGTTAAGTAATTAAGTATGTGGTTGTACTTTTACCTGCAAGAGAACACTTAATTATCTGAAAGGGCAGCTTTAAGTGGCACGCAGTAATAGGCATCACTTTAGAAAATCGTAGAGTTTCTGTGTTTCCATAATCTCCATACACTACCTTCACATCGGAAGGAGAAACTTGCAAGGCAACAGCTCTGTACCAATGACCATCACCTGAAAAAAAATGGGACAAAATGCGTGAACCTCTTTATACTAGGATCACCATTTAGTGGATCAGAGAAGCCAACCTGTGGCATGGATGCAAACATAAAACCTGTGGGCCAGATTCAGCCCGTGGAACCATTCCATCCACCTTGTTGGTAGTTTAAGGGGCTACCCGAAGTTGGTGGCACGGCCTCCTGCAGAGTTCAGGATCCCTGGACCCCAGTGAATATTGCCATTGATGGTAGGCCCCCAGCCCTGCACTGCCACCCACACCCTAACCCACTGCTGGCCCTGTGTATCCAGTTTAGGAAGAGCTGCCATAGTCTGGATCCAGCTCAGGGTGAGTTTGACATTCTTGTTTTAAAAAGATGATCATCTCTTTATAAAATGCTAATATTTATTTGCAGTGGCAAAATCAATTTGGATCACATTTTCTGTTAAAAACTCTCACCTGAAAACTTGGCACAACAGGCTTCACCAACTTTTGGTTTGAACGACTGACTGCTACAAGAGCTGCAATATTCTGCCAGTTCAATCATCAATGTGCAGAGCTTGTCTTGATCCACTAAAATTAAAGTAAACTGAATCTGTTTAGTACTGTCAGGTTTCAACAATAGCTAGGGATGCACCCAATATATCAGTTGGCTATTGGATCAACACTGATAAAAGGAGATGACATTATTGGTTATCAGCTTTTTTTGGTCTTTGTAGCCGACAAACACGTCTGCATGTCTGGAGCACTCTGGCAAGTGTAGCCCTGCCCCACTGCCAGCCCAAGCTTGCAGCAGACTACATGCCCTGGCACGCAGGTGGGAGGGGGTGCTGGGAAGTAGTCACAGGGCACTGCGCTCAGCAAAGGGACCATTACTGGCTCCTGCTGCCATGGCAATGCCGTGTGCACAGCAAGAACCTAAGCACCAGGGCTGCCACAGAAACACCGGGCTGCACACGGGTGGGGTACGGCACTGCACAAGGGATGCTTGGCTTTGCTAGGCACCAAGCTCCTTTGCAAACGTGTCTTCTCCCCAATGGCCGTGGGAGCTCAGCTGCATGGGGCCTCCCAGCACTGATGCAGTAGCATGCTCTGGGGCTCCAAATGTGCCTGGCACCACTGTCCAAGTGAGGGTCTGCCCCGCTGGGATGGCAGCACAGCTGCACAGGCAAGGGGGCAACATGCACAGGAATAAGGCAATCGCCACCTTCTTCATTGAGGGGCGGTACATGCAGGAGGTGCATGCATGTGCATTATAAATACAAAACAAACAAAAAAAGGTTTAATGTCCATAGTTTAAAATGCCTTGCACTATTACTAAATATCAGTTATTGGATCAGCATTGACTGATATAGTTGGTTAATCATCAGCATCATCACTGGCCAAGAAAATCTTTATTGGTGCACCTCTAATATCAAAAATATATTTAATAGCACAGGAATACAATTATGTATAGTAATTTTCCTGCAATCTGAGAGGTGTTTCGGTTGGGTGTTGATATCAGCAATCTATTTTGAACTGTTAAATATCTTGTATACATGTCTTGCAAGCATCGCTGTCACTGGGGTGAAATACATTCTTCATTAACAATACAATACCCACTTCTTACCTTTAGTTTCAGACGGCACTGCATAAAACAAATCTGGATTTATCACCTCCACTATGCGAACTGATATAGCTTTATTAATGGGCAATTTTATTGTTTTCCACTGTTCAGATGAGGAAGTTTCTAATGGAATTAGACAGACTAGTAAGATATAGTATACTGCACCTATGCAAATATATTGATCTTGCACATCTAATTGTGGATACTATTCAAGTTAATAAATCTAAAAGGCTGCAGTCACTGAAGTGCTTCTGCAGCAAAAACAACTGAATGTGGACATATGTAACACCCAAAATATTCTCAATACCCTTTAAACCCCAAGAGTCTAGACATACAGGCCACTTTAGATGGGTTTAAACTTCCTCGAACATTTTGAAAGCATACCAGGTACTATGAACTGGTTTAATGTTGCGTGTAGACACAGGGCATTCCATGCCTAGTATCTGGTCATTCCTGCAGGCATCTCAAACTGCGCTGCTCCTCAACCTCCCCCCGCCCCCATGCAGGGCAATAGGGCTGCTCTGGGTTGAAACCAGGGACTTTACTGCCCAAAGATCAAATTGCCTACAGAGACCAGCCTGCAGGGGTGGGGAAGCAGAAAGCTTCTATGTCACTTTCATTTCCCTGCTAGACCCCAAACAGAGATATGAGACTTGTATGTGGCAGGGTAGTAGCCAGGTTCTTGGGGGTGGGTTGTGCCTTTAAACAGTAAAAACCTGTCAGCTGTTGTGGGGGCACATTCTAGAGCACCCAGCCCCCTGGTAACCAGGAGCTGGGGGTCACAAATCCCCTGCCAGGACCTGGAAACCAGCTCCACTCCAACCCTCCACCCAATCCAGATAGTCTTTCTCCTCTCCCTGTAGGGGAATCCTGGAGGAAAAATAACTCTGGGAACCAACTCCTGGAAGGCATGATGGTCTAGGTACTCTACCAATCCCTTGCAGCATTTTGGCAACAAGGCAATCCTTAGAAGAGGGGTGGGCAAAATACAGCCTGTGGGACGGATACAGCCCACTAGAGGCCATTCTACCTGGCCCGCAGGGCCCCCCCCCAAAAAATGTAGAAAATAAATATTTATCTGCCCCTGGCTGCCCGTCATGCAGCCCTCAATGCTTTGCCAAAACTCAGTAAGCAGCCCTCCGCCCAAAATAACTGGCCGCCCCTGCCCCTGAGGGATCCACTCAGAACCCTTAGCACTGTATGTGTGGACACTTCTGTGCAGGAAGATCTATGAACTGGCTCCAAAAATGGGACATTCTTAGAAAGGTTCAAGTGTTATACATCTGTCCACACCCTAATACGCAAGCTATTGTGAACTTGCTTCATTTTCTGTTCATCAGCAGATTTCTGATTTGCCCAAAATATGCCTACATTTTTAAGGAAAATATACCAGATATTATTACTAAGTATGTATAATAGAAAACTTAGATAAATACTTAGCCCCGTTAGTGTGAAGTCAGGCAGAAAGCTAGGTAAAATGTTTAATTTATAGACCAACTAAATCAGAGACATAGTATAAGCTTTTGTAAGCCTGAGCTCTTATCATCAGATGCTGTAAAAGGCTTAGAAAATTTAGACATTCTTCAAGTTTGCTATATCTGTTACAGAATATCTTAGTAGCGGTGGTCCAAAACCTATCTTTCTGGGGGTCTATAATGCCATCTGCACGGTGTCTGGTGTCCAATGGCAAAATCCCTAGCATTTTTAAAACAAGGCATGTCTATTTCACTATTTACTAGTATCTAAGATGCATTAAACTGAAGACAACTCTTCTAGTCAGCCCACAAAAATAACAGATTTAGTCACCTTGCCACTCTTTTTTGTCAGCAGATTTGGTCACTAGCACCTCTTTATTTGTTTGAACTTCCTTTAAGGTCAGTTGTTCACAAATTAACATTTCACTGATCATTCTTGGACAACCTGTGGAATTGTCAATGAGCTCTAGTCCGGCACCATTTTTGGTCAAGGAAATTATACTGGCTTGAAGTTTTATCCCTGCTGTGTACATCTGAAATTGTGCTATAGTTTCTGGGAGCCACTGTTTGTTAACAGGCTTTACACCTAAAGAGAGAAGAAGATTTTAAAAAGAAACACATGCACAAACAACTTTGGCTCCATGTCTTTTGTTTCTAGAATTAATTATCTCCAAATTAAGAAATATGATGTGGCTGGGAAAAACCAAACAAAACAAAAGAACCACATTTGCTATCCTAGGAACATGTAGCTTGTATATTTATGAAAAACAAGCAGCCCATCTCCCAACCAAATTGACACCCCACCTCAGCCCAATCTATAAGAGAATGGTAATTCTTAATGCTGCATGTAGTGTTCGTAAATCAAAATAATATCCTGAGTTATAAATCATTATAGAAAGACCAAAGTATTTAACAGGGTGAATGTAGACACTCTTTTCCTCACCGAGTATATGTAGCTGGAGTTGTGATTTAGGAATTTACCTTGAACATCTCTTTTTTTGTAGAACAAGAAGATTTGGAGAAAAAATATTTCTCGAAGTAGCCATTTCAATTTTGGGGGGTGGGACCTGAAGCATTTTCTATTTTAAGCCAGTCCTACTGTAGATGTCAGGGGATTTCCAAGTGAGGCAAAACCATGGCCTCACTACACTGACCTGCATCCTAAAAGTGGTTTCTCTCGGCACTGCCTCTTCCTTCACATATAAAGCCTTGAGTAGCAATAAGAATTTATACTTATGTAGCATGAAGGGAACAGAAGATATCAGTAGATCTGTAACTGGAAGTTTAAATGTAATGCAATTGCCATTCAGTTCAAGAAAGGGAATGACTTAGAGAGAAAAGTATGGTTGAAACAGCCAAGAAGAAAAATTGCAAACAGTTACAATTTCTTGTATTATAGGTTTTTGTTTTTACATTTAGTAAAATGTGATATGTTTAAAGGCCTACCCTGCTAGCAATTTTGTACAATTTCTAAAAAACCAAGAATGTCTGCACCTGTTAAGTGTTCTCTTATTAACATTCATTGTAGGATGACCTACCTGATAGCCAACACTTAATTCCTTGAAATGGAAGTTTCAGGAACTCAAATGAAATCTGCCGGAGCTTATCTGGAGTTACTTCCTCAACGTTTCCATAGTCTACAAACTGTACTTTAACAGCTCCATCTGAAGAAATGTCTTTTACCAAAGCACGGTACCATTTACCATCACCTAGGATTTTAAAAATTTTCAACGTCAACCTAAATTAAGTTCCCATTTATGATTTATTTTTATTGAAAATTCTGATTCTGTTAGCTTGCGTGAGATGTGCGGTCATTTGCAAACAAAGTGAGCAAGAGAAGAGAAAGTGTTTGTCATCTGCAATTTTGTAGAATTTTAACAGTGAATCTTCTACACTGTTGCAAGTAAGCCCACAAAAGTGGATGGCAATAAAGAATCAACTCTTGTTTCTTTCCAAATACAGATACCATTTTCAGCCACAAACTACATTAAAGAGTACAAGTAAACTATTAACACTGTACACAAACTAGCGGAAAATCCAATATTTACTTTCTGGAAATAGTAACTTTCCTTCAGATAATAATTACACTTTCTTTTCTGTACTTTTTTTAACAACAAGTAACTGAGCAACTGTCATGACAGCCGCTGGTAAATATATTAAACTGTACAGGGGAGTCTAAAGGTTCATAGCTGATCCAAAAATCACTTGTGCCATTTACATACTTGGTTTACCACAGCCAACTGCAGATTTAATTTCCTTGCTTGTTGCTAAATTAAACATACCGTGAGAATGTAGATTTAGAAAGCTGCATGTTAAACAGGATTTTTAACAATCAGTGATGGAGATGCACTTCCCCTAAATAGAGAGCAAAAGAATAGCAGCAAACAAAATCTCTTACCAGAGAAAAAAGCACAGCAAGGTTCTCCCCTTACAGGTTTGAAACTAGTAGCTGAAGCCTGCTGGCAGTATTCTGCCAAGGATTTGTTGAGTACATTTAGAGCATTCAAGTCTAAGTAGAACGTAAAAAGAAATATGAACACAAAACTAAAGCAAGAAGTTTATTCACAACATCAATATTATCAATTAATAAAATACATTTAGAAATATATTTTAAGCCCTTCAAATGACCCCATATTCAAATAAAACTTTGGTTTTATTTTCAAATAAGTTATATGCACATTTCTAAAATTTCTATTTAAACAGCTGCATTTTACTATAAGATGAATCTCATGCCTCAATTGTATTGCACACACTGTGTATGCACAAGACTAACGGCAATGTTATCCACAATAATCCTGAGAGGCATAATTATAACAGGATAACTTTAAACGCATAAACAGAACCACCACCTCAAAGACTGAAATCTCAGATTAGCCATCAGTGATGAGCATCTGTGGTTTTAACAAGAAAATAAGATCAACAATGCCCATTTCTCAATTTTTCTATTGCACTTAATTCACTTAACAATGACATAATGCATGACATGTTAGTGGACTAACTCACTCTTATCTCCCTAATGATTCCTTCCACAAAACAGCAAGACTCAGATTTACTACTTAATGATTTACCTCCCAAGTCAGTCACATGGACTGTTGAGACGCTAACAATACTGCACTGAAAATAGTGTCTACATTGGGTATAATTTCAACATGCAAAATAAAATAGGAATGGGTTTAGTAGAATGAACAACTGATAAATGTCTGCTTATCTGTCCAGGATAAAGGAAGGGATGTTGTATGGCAAAGAAAACTGCACAGCAGGAAAATTTATTTTGGTGCATTTTACTCCACAATCTAGGCTAAATTTTCAAGACCAAAGGAGACCACTGTGATCATCTAATCCAATCTGCATGATGCAGGCAGTAGTTTCACTCTGTTACTTCTGCATAAAGCCCACACAACCTATAAGTCATAAGATCTTTCAGAAAGAAATCCTGAAATAAAAAATCCTGAATTTTCAGGTCTGAAACTGTATAGCATCCACTGTCAGCCACTGAACTTCACTGCGCACTTCACTCTGCGAAATTAAAAACCTCTGCTAATCAAGTCTTTCATGTGCAAGTTCATGTCACCTCTGAACCCAGACAAAGTAAGCCAGAGTCTCATAAAGCCATGTTTTCCAAACTCCTGAATTCCTCTCGTACCTCAAACTTTTTCTGGATTCTCAGTCTTCTTTTAGGAGTATTGACATTAAAACTGGACTCAGCATTCCAGTAATGCTGTATGCAGAAAATGTCTAGTCTACACTTGCATAATTCCCTACCCTGCTTATATTAAATATTGCAACAGCCCCCTGAGCTAAAGAACTGCATCAGATGAGAAAATTTTCTAATTCCTTTCTGAAGATCCTGCATTCATTAACATGGTTTCCCACCCATTTGGCCTACCTTCTTTATTCTTGCACGTGAAACAATGGCACATTAGAACTACATTAACAAAAGCAAGGGTAAAAGAGGCAGTAGTAGTAGTATGCAAAAGATTAAATGCTGATACAACTTACCATCATTTAACATGTGACAATAGAACTCTCCAGGACTGTACAACATGCACACTATGACATTTATCGTCTGTTTAAGAGCCAGCTTAACCCACGTCCAACTACCTTTCCTTACTGTGTCTCCTAGGCAAAGAGAAAAGTGAATAGAAAAATGACAAAGTAATTAGACATATTAAGTTTATTGGAAAGGAAAAGAAAGTTCATTTTAAACGTCCACTGCTGGTACCTTCTCGCCCATCCTCATAGCAAGTCACCTATCAAAAACTGTTGACTGCTAGCCAGCTTATAGTCAGTCAAATGAGTGACCTAAAAGCTTCTTTTATGTGATCACTGCTGCTAGATTGAGCTGTGGCAGGACTGCAGGTGCAAAAGACCACAGGCAGCTACCCAATGACAACAAGCAGGGAAATTTGTAAGGATATTTCTCTTTTAGACTAGTCTTTTCAGAGTCCCTTCTCCTACTGAGGGAGCACTACAAGTGATGCAAGAAAGATGACAACTGGGCACAAGTTGTCCAAAGCACGTGTTCCACAAGCAGGTACCTGATGAAACAACTTGGATAATGTATATTGCCTGGAAAAGGAGAACTAAGGATTCAAGATGCATCCAAGGAGGTTGGTGGAGTTTGGGGAGTTTGAAGATGCTTGCCAAAGGTGGAGAAAGAGAGGGGAGGGCAACAGTCTCTCACTGAGTAGACCACTACATTGGAAAGCAGACAAATGCAGGAACATAGCCATGAAGACAAAGGAAAGGAAGATACCAGTTAGTATAGGATACAGTGTTTAAGAGATTTGCTGCACTAGAAAATAAAGAAGAAACACAAGATGAAAGAGGAAAGAAAAGAGGAAGAAGCAGAAACATGCTAACATAAGAAGAGATCAAACCCCAATGAAGACATACTCCTTTATGTTTTTTAAACTTACCGCTTCCCTCCTTCCCAATGTTACTGGTTTCATGTGCTGTCATGAGAGCCTTGGATTCTTTCATTGCATAGCCTGCTTCTATAAGATGTTTAGATACATTTATTGGAGTGAAAGATTCATCTGTAAACTCAACCACAGAGCTATAATCTGTTTTACCCATTACTCTTACTGTAGTCACTTTATTGTGCACTAGTTGTTTCATGAGAGAAATAGCTTCTGAGGGCCAGGTTCCTAATTGAGGTTTCACACCTAAAAAGTTAAGTTTAAAGGAAAAAGTAGTTAACTTCTGTTTTCAAAACTGGACTACAGATACTTAGCTTCATTTTCACAAACCTCCCATTCTTATGGAGGTCATTCTTCATAAGCTCATAAAACAATAGAATTTCTTTACTACCTTATGAAAATACATGCCATTTAAAATATGCAATGATTTAATGTCACAGGTTACAATATGCTTAAGGAGAATTATGGTAGTAATCCCAGACCTAACATCCTAACTTCATTACTAGATGTTAGGGGAACACACTATGCATATCTCAAATACAGTGAAAATAATGCTCAAGATCCTGATTTTTACTACTGTTTGGCATTGCTTTAAGGTTACTGAGTTAACTGTAATTGCAGAAAATTGCTAGTACACATGTACATTTGTGGTTTGTGCAATGCTTCCTTAGTGTTGAAAAATAGGAATCCCCTAGAAAGGCAATAAAACACTGTACAACAGCTGCAGCATCTGGATGCTTTACGAGTAGTATCATCAACAACACATCAAACTATGCCAACGTGAAATACAAGGACATCCAGTTGCTCTTCCTGCATTGTTTCATGGTTTTTTTAGATTTGGTCAGTAGTTATAAAGTTTAGTATCAACACTACTGCATATTGTTTTTCACACTGACTCCACACTCAGATATCTTAACATAATTTCTCAATCACGGCCCCGATGCATGTTACAAGTAAGAGGTGATTAGCATGGCAACTGCACCATATGTAGTAAGTGTTATAGGAGTACCTGTTTTTATGGTGCTGCGAGGTAGCAAACCAGCCAAAAAATGTTTCACAAATACATGGAACATGTTGGTGACTTGTTTGTACAGTGCCATAATTTGCACGTGTAGCATGTCCATGCAGATGCTGACAATCAGCAGATTCTTAACAGAGGTACTGGGCAGTTAGCATCCGGACCAGGACATCCATGGTCCTGATGCAACAAGTGGGTTGCCAGGGAAGCAGGTTGCCAGTTTCTAGGGTGGGGAGCCAAGGAATTTCACTCGCCTCCCTACTGGGAAGTTGTAAGACAATCCCTGTGCCTGACCACCTTTCTTGCCTTGCCATGCAGCCTCCTGTGGAAGCTGCAGGGCCAGACCTTTTAAAAATCCAAGTTGTGGGAAGTCCTGGGCCCCCCGATAACCCAGCTGGTTAATTGCCATGCCCCAAAGCTCCCAGGGAACTGCAGAACAAGGCACTTTGGATATTCTAGCCACTGGGATTCCAGCATCAGGGAGATGTCCCCCAATCCCAGGACCCCATGTGCCAGAATCTGTAAAGTGTGCAGCCTAGCTGCACACTTAGTTTTAAAATGTCCTGGCACATCAGGACCTCAGGGTCAGGAAGCCTCTCTCTGATCCCAGGGCCCCAATACAGTGGGATCTTTAAAAACTAGGTGTGCAACCCAGCTGCATATTTAAACATCTACTGGGCCCCAGGACCAAGAAGAGGCTCCCCGATCCCAGGATCCTGAGTTTGCAATCATCATGTGGAGGGAATCAATAACAGCTTCATCCAGTGCTTGCAAACCCATGTCCCACACTCCCTGCTGGCGGTAGCATGATTGGGATCTCGTTTCCAATTTCATTCTTGCCTCCAACCATATACACATGGCATGGCAGGAGGCAAGTGTTAGAATCTGGGATCAGATCCCTTCACACCATTAATTAAACATCTGCAAACTCCATTAAATCAAGAAACTGTTTTGCAACATTGACTGAGGCAAAGAAATTCAAATGAATCTCTCTTGCAATACCAAAAAAAAAAAAGTCAGTTCATGCACCCAGTATAATGTTATTTGGAAGAAAGACTCCATTCAGGGCATGCCCCACATATATTGGTCCCATTCAGATGGTAAATAGGGTGTCATTCTATGGTTTCCTCTCAAAGATAACTGAAGCCCAAGAAGTATTTTAACTCTGACCTCCGAGCATGATCAATCTGAATACTTACATGTTCACAAAGCTAAAGTAATGTTCAAAAGCATCAAAAGGAACAGTTCTGAACTGGGTGTGTTTGTGTTTGACCAAAAGAGTGTTAGAGACGTCTAAAAAGTTCACAGTCAGATTCTGCTAGCATTTTCATCAGATAAGTCTGTGCAGACCAGAGCATGCCAGAAAACTGTACTTTCCACTCTGTGAGCAGCATCACAGATCAAAAGAGAGGTCTGGTACATATAGCTGTCTAACCAAGGGTACCTGTACTGCACCTGTGTAGATCTGTTAAAACTGAAAAATGTTCTAAGTGGCAGGAGGGGATGGTTTGTCATTGTTGTTGTTGATTTTACTGCTAGGGATAACTATGCACATCTGAATAGATTTTAGTCTTAAGAATTTTAGTGTTATCATTATAAAGTATGTTTCCATAGTTATTACCATTAACCTCATCCTCCCACTTGGTCAGTGGCATAATCTTATCTTCAGGTACATTCTTTAAAAGGTTTCCCCAAAATGTTGAATAATTATTTTGTATTTTGACATACAACAGCTTGCAATTTCTTACCTGCTAAAGTACACTTTATAGCTTGCATCGGCAACTCCAACAATTTTGGAACCACAGGCCGAAGTCTGGTTATCTGAAGCGTTTCAAAATTACCATAATCTATATAGCCTACCAAAGCAGTATCTTCAGAAATATATGCTATAATAGAAGCACGATACCACTGATTGTCCTCTGGAGAGAAGATGGAGACAAACATGTAGCGCAGGTAAATTTCTTCCACTAAAAGTATTTTTTGATAATACAATATAAAAATGCAACAGCAATCACAGTCTAGAGTTTATACTAGTGTTATAGGCTGAATTACAACTCACTGAAGCTGGTAAGCGAGCCCTTTATTTGGAACAAACAGAAGAATCTATTATGCTCCTTTATAAAAACAGATTGTGGAAACAATAGGAATCGCCACCTTACAAGATGCACTGCTGTCCAAAATGAAGAAAGAAAAACAAACAACCCCCCCTAAACAACTGAGCTCTGTGAATGGGGTTTCTGGATATTGCTTAGTAAATAAAAGTAATTTTCTCTTTAACAAATCAATCAAATTCTATATAAACTGAGGGGTTTGTTTGGTTTTTTTTTAAATGAACACTTGTCATTTTTAAAATTAAATTTGTCACTTTTAAGTTATGGGCAATATAGTTCAGGGCCAAATATACAATGCATTGAAACAGATTACTGAGAATGGCTGTGGAACCTTCATACAGACTAGGAAAACAGGGAGCAGCAGTTGGACTAATGGCCCCTGGAAGTCCCTTCCAGCTTTATTTTTCTATGAACCGCAATATCACAATATTCTCAAAAGTAAAAAAAGACACAAGCAATTTTTGCTGCATAACTGAATTCCCTCTCCAAGTATAAAGTAGTACTGCTACCTATAACACTAGGTTCTGTGTTCCCTTAATTGGTCTTAGAGTACAGGGCTCTCCTAAATAGTTTGACCAGAAAATGGAATAAATTTAGGCCTACTGGCTGCTTACAGGTGTTAAAAAAACAGAAACAAAGCAAAACAGTGCTTCACTATCAACTTGGCATGCTCCTGTGCCGAGCCCAGCACATGCCCAGAAGAGGCAGTGCATTAGTCTGACCCGCCTCACCCAATGTCTGTATGGATTGTGCACTTTACCGGGGGGGGAAGGTTAGTGCTTTTATCTAATAGTTGTTAAATCAACTATTAGATAGAAGCACCAAAAAGCCCTGTGTAAGTGCACGATTTATAGATGCTGCAGACCCAGATTAAACTAGCATGGTGCTTCTAGTAAGACATGGATTTTTAAGGGTTTATTTTTTTTAATATCTGTAAGCAACCATAAATAGTAGAGATGTGCGAAGCAGGCAGCATTTGATTTGGATTCGGCCGATTCGGGGAACAACGATTCAATTCGCTGATTCGGATCACAGTGCCGATTTGGATCTGGCTGAATCTGAAGATTCTATTCTGATTCAGAGAGGTTTGATGATTTGGCCACAGACACAGCTTTACAGGGGTTTTTTTTGTTTGGTTGTTTGTTTTTTTTTGTTTTGTTTTGTTTTTGTTTTTTTTTTTTTTTTTTACACATACCTTGAAGCACCAGGTGTGGCTCATGCTCCATCCGCCCCACCATCTCAGCGTTCATCTCACAGGAGTGAGATGGCCCCCCCCCGCATGCTCGGCAGCAGACCCAGAAGTGGACAGGAACTATTTCCGGTCCACTTCTGGGTCTGCCACCCAGCATGCGGGGGACCACCGCCCACCCCCCTGGCTTGGCTATCAGCCATGGGGGGGCCCTGGGTACCCCCCAGACCCAGGAGACACCGGTCACTGAGCCGGGGGGCAGGTCCCCCACATGCTCTGCAGAGGACCCAGAAGTGGACCAGACGTGCTTCTGGGACACTACATCCACCCCACCATCTCAGCATTCACGGCCACATGTGGTACCTTGAGGTAGGTAGAAAAAGCACATAAAGCTGAGTCTATGGCCAAATCGTCAAATCTCTCCAAATCGATTCAGAGGCTTCTGATTTGATTAGGAGAGATTAACAGGTCCCCCAATTCAATTTGAAGATTCAGCCACTGATTCGGGCCAAACCTCCTCTGAATCGAATCAGCGACTGAAGCTTCACACAGCCCTAATAAGCAGTACTCTTCTTCCAGCTTAAAGGCTCTCTCTAGAGGTTCACCAATATATCAGTCTATATTGGACCAGCACTGATAAAAGGAAAACTGACATTAAGTTGGCAACTGGCTATTTTTGGCTGGTGTAGCTGATAACATCACTGATAAATGCTGTGTGCATGCATGCAGCCACAACATACACAGGCCCAAGAATGCAGGTCAACAGCTTGAAAACAATGTTTGGTGGGTAGGGAGGGAGTGGGGCTGGGGCAGGCACTGCTCAGCCAGGGCAGGGTGCAAGATGCAGCTGCGGGCAGCAGAGGCGAGTCCCCACTGCTCTCTGCTTCCCCAGGGCAGTCATGGGGGCTTTACCTCCCTGGATTTGTGCGTGGGGCAAGGGCAGGCTGCTTACTGCAGGCTCAGGGCCAGGGGTTGTGCTGGCTTCTTCCCGGATGGGGGACTAGGCTGGGGCTATGCTCCAGGGGTGGCCGGTCAGCAGCACTGGGAGAGGTGGCTACAAAGTAGGCTACAGGCAGCCCAAAATTTGCTGTAGGCATCCCATAAAACCCCCCCACACCTCCCCAAACACTGCCACTGCCTGCCCTGGCCCAGCCCTGTCAGGAAGAGGCCAGAACCCACAGTGGGCAGCCTGACCTCGCCCCACACCAATCCAGGGGCACATGCCCCCCCTGGGGGTACGCACAGCAGCAGGGAGCCACCCTCCTCCCCATCCCTCCAGATGAGCTGCCTATGGCTCTGTCCTGCACCCCACCCCAACTGGGCAGTACCAGCACTCGCCCCTGCCCCACTCCCTCCCTCTCCACAAGGGACTCTATCTGCACCCTACCACAGCCTCTTCGCCCCTCCCCCAACAGACTTACTGGCTAGACGCTGCTCTTCAAGCTGCCAGACTGCATATCGGCTTTTTTCGATCGGTATTGGCCAATATGGCTGGTTAATAATCGGCCATTGGCATCAGACAGAAAAATCTTTATCAGTGCACCCCTAGCTCTCTCCTCAGCTTACAGTTTCTCTGTGGTCTTCCTAAATGTAGTTCTACCCAACAATTTGTCCAGTACTACCCATTTGCCTGGTGTGGCTACATGTTCCATCAGTGCTGGCCAAAGTGACTGCTATCACTGACAATTTTGTCCACAGTTAAATTGGACAGGAGCAAAGTGATTAGAAACCTGTAGAAGGTTACTGGGCTTCTAAGAGATTTAAAACTGAATTAGTGAAAACCTGCTTTGTCATTTAAATCGGTTTAGAAATCCTTTGAAGTTTTAGCTTATACATGTGATACAAGGCAAATTTTAAAAAGGGCTATTAACAGCTTCTGAGAAGCATTCTTTCCTTCCTCCTTTACCTGTAAACTTAGCACAACAGACATCACCAACAGCTGGACGGAAGTCTGAGGTACTAGGAATTTTGTTACAGTATTCACATAGGGTTGCCTGAAGCTCAGCGAGTTCGCCTGTTGATAGTTTTGGAAAAACATACATTAAGTCATTTATTAGACAAGCATTACAATATAAAATCCTTCATATCTATATATAAAGATAACATTATATGATCTAACTTAACCATATCATAATATTTTGCGTCAAGAATAAAGTATTTTTAGTGCTTGAAAACAGCAGAATTATTTGTAATTCTGCAGACAATTTATGGATTACTTGTAGTATAATATGATAGGATTCTTTTTTAATCCTCAGCTATAGAAAAGACATGCCAAAACTGTGATGTCTAGTAAAAGCACCTCTGAGAAATGTCTTAGAGAATCCTTTGCCAAAACTCGCAATATGTGCATTTTCAAGAGTGTAATGAGTAAATTAAAGATTTACAGAGAAATCACAGAGCCCCCTGTGACTTTAAGGAATGCAAAGCAACTTTTTGCTTCCTATGGCTGGCACAAAAGAAACTTTTCTTATCAAGTTAACCTTTGGTCCTGATAAAGAATTCTGAGGACAGCTTTCCTCTAATCTTCTTCTTTGGCAATCTCTCACAGTTAAGGATGACTGTCTTCCATGGATGTTTTACCTGTGGGTCTAACAATGGCTGATCCAGGATCAGCCAACTCCGTTTCAATTTGGACTTGTGTTTCCGTGTGGGGCAGATGGCTCTGGATTCTTGATTTGGTCCATGACACACTACTTCTGCCACTCCCGCTTTTCCATTTCCTCCTGTCATTGTAAGGTTTCAAAGTTCTGAGCTACTTGCAACAGGGTCTTCCTCCGTTTGAGGTGGTCCTGAGCAATATTCTCCCACAAGTTCATGTCCATGTTGCATTTTTTCCAAGCTGGCCTTGAAGCGCTTTTTTTGCCCTCACTCTTGAGCATATGCCTCAACTAAGCTGGGAGAATAAAACTTGCTTCGGGAGTCTGGAGTTGGACATCCAGAGGACGTGGCCAGCACAGTGAAGTTTATGTCAGATGATCATCATCTTGATGCGTGCAGTGTTTGCTTGCAAGAGGACACTAGTGTTGGTTCTCACTGGATTCAAAGGAACTTCCGCAGGTAGCACTGATGGTAGTTCAGCAGCAACTTGGACAATGTATAGGAGACACCTCATGTCTCAGCTTTGTAAGGTAAGGTGAGAATTACAACTGCTTGATAAACCATGAACTTGGTTTTGGATTTGATGTCTCAATCTTCAAACACCCATTTTCTCAGGAGTCCAAAGGCTGCACCTACACATTTGAGGTGATGCTGGATTTCTTCGAGTGTCAGCCTTCTACAAGAGATGGCTTCCAAGATATGGGAAATACCCAGTTCTTCAGAGGCTCACCATACATTTGAATTAACAGAGAGCTGGAGAGTGCTCACCAAGAACTTGTTGATAGGGGACCTTAGTTTTCTGAATGTTAAGCATCAGTCTCATTTTCTTGTATGCCTCAGTAAGGACACCAACTATTGCCTGAAGATCTGCTTCTGAGTAAGTACACACTACAGCATCAGTGTACTGGAAATCAATGATTGAGGTCAGGGTGGTCTTGGTTTTGAGTCAGTCAGCTGAGGTTAAACAGCTTGCAATCCACTTGGTAGTTTAGCTCCACTGACTGGAAGCTTGTTGGTGATCAGATGTAGCATTATAGTAAAGAATATTGAGAAGAGAGTGTTTGAGCAATGACACAGCCTTGCTTAACTCCTGTCTTAACCACAGAAGGATCCATGATAGATCCTTTTGTAAGAACCACTGCTTGCATACAGTCATGGAGCAGGCAAAGAACAGTGATGAATGTCAGTGAGCATCCTTACATCAGAAGGATCCTCTACAGTGCTTCTCGGTTGCTGGAATCAAAGGCTTTCATGAGATCAAAGAAGTACATATAAAGAGGTTTATGTTGTTCCTGGATTTTTCCTGCAGCTGGCAAGCAATGATCACATCAGTTGTGCTTCCTGATGCCCTAAGCCACACAGATTCTGGGAGGAGCTCTTCAGCAAGTGGAAGGAGACTGTTCAGGAGGGTTCTCAGAGTCATCTTTCCTGTGGCAGACAGCAAGGTAATCCCTTTTTAGTTACCAGTCAGACT
>NW_005842897.1:299663-312658 GCF_000455745.1 Alligator sinensis | reverse complement strand
TGATGATTTTTCCTTCTATTGTGAATAACCTTTACAGACTAGAGCTCTCTGTTTTTATGGGTCACAAGAAACAGCTTTACTCTTACAAGGCAGCTTACAAAAAGTAAATAGTAGACTTTTGATTGCATTTTGGTATAGCCTGTAACCATGAATGGGAATGTAAGCTGGTCTACTCTTAGAGGTTGATGGCTGCCACTCATAAGTGTCGAATATCTTAGGAGTTGCTTTGCAGACAAAAGCAAGTGCAATATTGGAGATTAGACAGAGCCATGTTACACTAGGTAGGTTTATCCAGAGCAGCAGCTAAAATGACTACCAGGAAAACTTATCCTGAAGATACAAGTGACAAGTTAAATGTATTCCATGACACACCCAAACTGTAGCTTCCATATCTCATGCCCACATTCTCTCAGGGAGCACAGCTCAAAGAATCTCTTCTTTATGCCGTGCATACATCATAGCAGTCATGACTGTGGGCATGTACTAAAAGACTTGGTCCACCCAGGGAGCAGAGCTCATAAGGTAAAACAGGGGCATTATGGATCTTTACTTCAGCTATCATAAAGTAAAGGGACACCACACAAGAAGCAGTTTATTACAGATGTTTCTAGCACGTTCAACAACCAACATGAAATATTTTGACTTAAGAATACACAGAAGAAACATCATGTAGAAATCAAGGCAGAAGGATATGATTTGGCCAAGTTCAGACTCTCCATTATTTGACTGGAAGGGGGGTATAGAGGGGTGGAAATCAACCTTTTTTCTTTTTTAAAGCTAAGAGTCGCATGCAAGTCATACCCTATGGCTCTTGATTTATTCTCTCTACACTGCTTTCCCTCCTTATGGTTCCAACTCCTTCCCCTTGGACTTTCAGATGCTTTATGTTAGGAAGGAAAGAGAACATGTAAAAATGCTAAGTTATATAAACACTTAACTTTAGAACAGACTAAATAAAGACAGTCACTTACGGCCATTATGCAGTTGTTGACAGAAAAAGTCTTCTGGATTCTGAATATGGGAAACTATGCCAGAAAACCTATCTCCAACAGATAATGTGATAGCCTTTATGGTTAAATGATTGTTGTGATCCAGCCTTTTATTTTCAGCCATTATGCCTTCATTTCCTTCAGAATCTGTTTCTAACAGGGTACCTAAAAATAACGGAAACAAGACAAGAGATTGTATTTTTCTCTTCTCAGCAAATATTCTAATATTATCACATTCTGTATAACAATGCCCGATATTTTAAAACAGCAGCTGAAACCAGAAGGCAGCCAAACTCTGCACCACCACATTATGATACATAGGGAAAAATGCCACCCCTCAAATCTCAATGTTAAACAAAAATGTAAAGTAAACTGCTTACTCACTTTTCTCTGAATGCATTTGTTCATTGTTGCTCCTCTTTGGACTCAAGTCAGATCTCATTTCAAGAAGTATGTTACCTAGGCGTTTCCCTAAAATACAAACTGGTAAGCTAAAACTAGTTTGCCATAAAGCAACAACATGCTAAAGTTCTGTTTTTAAACTAGGTTACTTCAGTAAGCTGGTGCTTAGAACATGTCTAATTTTACCTGTTGGTTAATTGCCTAGCATGCATAGCCTAGGCCAAAAAAGCCCCCTGGGAGGTTCAAGGTGGTTTGACAATTCTTTCTACAAGACGTCCATCTCAAAAATGGTTGTTGCCTTGCTCTTTTCACTTAACCAAATATTGACATTGACAGGCATACTCAATTTCAGTTTTTCAGAGAAATTCAGCATTTTTCCTCTACAGAAAAAGCCTTGCTTACAGCACCAGAGTACAGATTAATTTGAATTCAAACTTATAATTTATTTCAACTCTTAAGAAGTTAAAGACCAAATCCTTCCTGGTTGGTAACATCTGTGCATCTTTCTTTTTCTTTTAAATATAAGAAGTAACAGTTCAAGATTTTCAATCTGAAGGAAGTGGGACATAATTAAAGGTAAGTGATTGTATAAAACAGTTACCCATGCGTGTAACTGAGAGAGATGATACACACCCACTCCATCACAGTTCACCAGATGTGTACACACAAATCAACAGTTCTCTCTAGTAGCACCTACCAGAACAGTGCATACAAATTATCTGTCGCCTGCTTCCAAAAGAGGCAAAGAAAGGTAGAGCTGCCCTAATCTCTCCAACCTGTTAATACATGATGGTAGCAGAATGCAGAAGGCAGAGGAAAGGTGGTGGTTTATGAAACAAGTTTGTACAACACACCTCAGAAAGAAGTGACAAAAACAAATTAATACATGTTAAATGATTGCACATTTTTTGCAATGCAAACCACTTCCAAGCTGTGAGTTTTGGTGTTGGGTTTACAAGTCTATTTTAATTAGGAAAACAATCCTCATGTCAACATTTGCCCTGAATGCAATGATGATAGCCTATGACTGACCAGGGAGCCAGCAAACAGGGGCTGCAATTTGCAGGTAAGCAATTTGCAGGCAGCTGCTGGGGGCAAGAGGAAGAAGGGGGAGAAAAGCCACATCTGGAGTCCTGTGTTCAGTCTTGGGCCCCCACTACAGAAAGGATGTGGACAAATTGGAGAGAGTCCAGCAGAGGGCTAAAAAAAAAAACCTTAGGGGGTGGGGGGACATGACTTTTGAGGAGACTGAGGGTACTTATTTAGTCTAGAGGACAGGAGACCAAGAAGGGACTATACAGCAGCCTTCAACTACCTGAAAGGGGTTCAAAAGAAGATGAAACTAGACTATTCTCAGTGGTGGCAGGTGACAGAACAAGGAGCAATGGTCTCAAGTTACAGCAAGGGAAGTTTAGGTTAGATATTAGGAAGAATTTTCTCACTAAGAGGGTGGTGAAGCACTGGAACAGGTTACCCAGAGGAGGTGGAAGCTCCAGCCTTGGAGGTTTTCAAAACCTGGCTAGACAAAGCTTTGGCTGGGATGATCTGGTTGGGGGTGGTCCTGCTTTGAGAGCAGGGGGTTGGATTAGATGAGCTCCTGAGGTCCCTTCCAACCCTAACTTTCTATGATTCTATTTCAGATTTGAGGCACCCACCATAACGTATGAATTGACCCTATTTCAAAAACTAGTTTATTTCTTGTAGAGCTTACCTGCTTGAAGAAGGGCTGGGAAGGAGGAGTAGCAGCCGGCAGGGAAAACACTGCAGGCAGTGGGGGAAAGACGAGCAGCTGGAAGGAAAGAGTCTCAGCAGAGTCCGCATTTATCTATGTTTTTTCCCAGTGGTACCCTTCAAAGCTGTTGCAACACCCTGGTTAAGAATCACTGCGATAGCCTAGTAACTTGGAAAAAGTGTACACATGGAAGACCCACATGCTGCTCAACATGTTGTCAGGAACACCAAAGTAACTTGGGCCCTGACAGAATGAGCCAATAGTTTGAAGACAGTTAGAGAGAGGAAAAAAAAAAAAAAAGAGTCTCTGTGTGAATAATGCTTTACACCCTTTTTATTCCCTGTACAGGACATGGAAAAGCTAGGCAACACTCCTCTCTGTACAGAAAAAAGGACTCAGCATTTGAAAGCACTGAAGGTTCTCGTCACCTGTATCTATATACAAAAAGCTTAGAAAAGACAGTAGGTGGGTTTAGTCTTAAAGGCTGTCTCCGCATTATACCTTAAGTGGAATTTGAGCTAAGGCCTCCCTGGGACACTGCATCTATGAACAGGACAGTACGTGGGCCCTTCCATAACGATCTCGTTTATCCTCTCTCCACATTGAGAGCTACAAAACAGGCTCAACTGTGTGCCATCAGTACAAACAGGATGCCATCAAAACTGTCAGTATGAGATTTAGATTCCAAGAAAGAACTGGATCTTTTATTGCTGAATAGTATCCAATCCTACTCGTATAAAGCTGAGCAGGAAGGGATCTTAAAGAGGTCTTCTACTCCAAAATTCTGCTCAAAACAGCATTGTGTCCAAGTCACCCCACTTTATTTCCAATTACTGCATTTTATTTCCGATGATTATTTCATAACCTCTCTAGATAACACACCTTAACCGCCCCTCTATCCACCCCTAAATCTTCCTTGCTGCAATTTAAATCCATTACTACTTGTCCTGTCCAAAGTCAAGATAGAAATCAATTTACAAAATACCTACCCAGGCAGCAGCATAGGGACTCCTAAAAGCAGACACTGGGACTGAGCTCTTCTTGCACCCCTTTCAGGCAGCACCTGCCTCACAAGCATAGTCTTCTAAATCAGTTACTAATTTAGGTTAAGATTCACCAGTCTAGGTCAGCTGTTCTGGAAGCACAAACTGGCTAGTGGTCTCCTGCTACCTCATGCTGCATTACATTGCCAAGTCATTCAAAAAAGTGTATCATTTTCTTTGGAAGTCTTTAGTGTTTTCAGTTATATTAAAGAAGTTCTTTCTCCAAAACTCTTAAATTGGAATTAAAGTTACTGACTCATATTCTTAAAGATATATATTATGGATGTTGTCTTTATTATCCCAAAACCACATTATAATAAATTCAAAGCTATGTGTACACTTAAAAAATATAAACCAGTAATGATACATACTGCAGCCAAAAGAATCTTAACTCATATTGCAGTAAGCCACAAGAGGGGGAAAATATGAAAAAAAAATCTCATGAGTCTTTGAGAAACAATTTAATGAAGAAAAAAAACCAACCAAATAGAACACTAAAATGCCTTATCTACAGCCACACTTACTAACTATAGCTTAACACTTCTACAGGACAGTTGCAATTTAGGTGCCTTTAGCACGCCTGAAAAAGTTCCTCAAACAAGTATGAAAAAATAATTGAAAGGGAGAATACAAGAAGCAATCCCAAACTGTAGGTCCGTATACAGCAAATGGCTTAAAACAAGTACTACGGGTATGGACAGACATTGGTTTCTAGTGCTAGAGTATCTCAGCACTTTGTAGCACTACAAAAATATGGCGCTATGGGGGCTCATCGGTGTCCCACCCCAGCTGAAAAGCTACAAAGTTACCTCAAAAACAAGCTCCCCAGCCAGGGGGCAAAAGGGAGCTGCTCTTTTGGAGGGGGGCCTCAGTCACTGACAGCTTACTTTGTCACCTGCTGAGAAAGTTTGTCAGTACAGAACCCCCAGCTGCCCGGCTCTGCCAATGAGATTTGCAGCCTCTGTGTTCAGCAGAGCTAGAAAGAGATGAACATTCATCAATTCCAGATAAAACAAAAAGTACTTCCTTGAAGGATTTGTTTATGAAGAGTTCAGATGCTGTCTTTCATATGACTAAAAATTGTGGGCACGTCCAGATGAGTGCAGCCGTGCAGTATGTGGCACTGCAAACACGTCTGCAGCACCACATACCACACACTGAGGTGTTCTCCATGCTGCAAGGGTGCGCTGCTCTGGTTTCAACCCCACCCCCCGTGGGTTTTTTGGATACCCAGGGGTCAAAAAAACAAAACAAAACAAAACGCCAAAAACCAATCAGTGGGAAAAGAAGCAAAAAACCCAGAGCAATGCATGCACAGACAGGGCACGCTGCTGAAAAGTGGAGCTGGGCCGCCTGGAGCTGTGCTGCGGCTAAGTGGCAGAATTGCCGCAGCTGCAGCCCCCAGGTAAGGCCACCCCCAGGTACCTTGCCTACCACCCCCAGGGTAACTTGGCACATGCCAAAGCGCACATAGCACAGGCGTTCCCTGGAGACAAGTAGCTGTGGTGCAAGGTGCACTGCTGCTACTGTCCCTGGGGAACCAGGTGTCCACATTCATCTGGATGCACCCTATGAAACCTAAAGTATTTTAGGACCTGCTCTTTCCAGTTAGAATTCCAACATTTATAGCTAGAATACAAAACCCCTAGAAGTAGAAGTGTGAGGTGCATGTCATTAGGAGGAGGATAGTATAACACCTAAGTATCATAACTGATCTTTGTAGACCTGCATTTATTCCTAAATAACCAAATTCATCTTACCAGAACTTGGGATGACAACATCTACAGCAAAACAAGTCATCATCTCTTCCTGTAGAACATCAGCAATAGCAACTGAACAGTGCTCTCCCATAAAGGGGGTGATAATGCTGGTGAAGTCTTTGTTCCAGCTTCCTTCTTTTGGAACATTAGCAACAGAACACTTAATGGCCTGAAAGAGATAACTGTAAGTTACATTCTTCAACAGAAAACAAAAGATAACTTTGCGGTGAAAAATGCGGCCAACCCCTGCACTAGGATATATATTTACCCTACGTTAACTGTGGCTGTCCCTGGTGTGGTCTGTGGTTCTGCTCCTGATGCCTATGCACCACATGTGCACAAGGTCAGATTCTTTTAAGCCAGAAGTTTTTGTTGCTTCTGTTACTATACAAGTCTTCATCCCCTACTACTACACTAGACTGAACAGAGCACATGTGTCCAGAGGCAGAATCTGCTTGGTCTGCTAGGATAATTTATTGCTACTGGAGCCATCAGGTCGCAAATGCCTTACTTTCAAAATGGAAGAGTTTCTCTAAGGCAAAACTATCATACTTTTCTCTGTTGACATACTGGTGTTATGTTGTCTGCTGTCATCTGGACTTTTTTCAGTCCTGATATCATGAAAAGAACTGCTGTGCATGCTAAAGATTCATGGCTGAAATTCTTAGATGAAGCAAGTATTATTTGGAATCCAGATGCCTTAGGTAAGAAAGGGTTCCAGAAGAGCTCTCATTTGAAAGTGGAAAGCCTTCGCACATGGCTACTGGCAAAAACGGTACTCCCTTACACATGTGGATTCTTGAATTAAATAGATCCTGCACTTTTACATATATCTAGAATAAGCTCCTTGAGACACTAAGGGACAAGACAGGCAGCTATGTACCAAATCCCTTTGATTTCAATATTGAAGACACCACTTACACATGCCTGTTAATTTTTGTGAAGAATCGGCTCACTTTTCACACCTCATTAACAGTTGTTAAACTGATACTCAGAGGACCCCTCTCTAAGAAGAATCTGACAAGACTAGTCAATTCAGAACTGTCACTAGCACACCACTGGTAGCAGTTGAGATAGGTCAAATAATACATTACCCACCTAGAATGCAGTTTCCTGACTGCACGCAAGAATAATTTGAGAACTGGGATGTATACAATACTGAGCTCTCTGTCTGCAGTTTAGACTGCATATTTGCCTTTGTAGGTAATCTGGCATGTTGTGAGATCATGTGATCAAGAAGTCTGAGGTACACCCTTATTAACGCTTGAAACAAGAGACTAGGAAAAGGTATGTGACATGACTGGTCCAATGGAGAAGACTCTCTGCCCGGTGAAGCATGTTTGGCTCCAAAGCTTAGAAATTAAATGCAAGATCCCAAATCTCACTGGGTGCTTACAGATGTGTGAACCCCCCTCCCCCACAAAAAGCTCCCAACACTTTACTTTCAGCTTGGTGAGCCCCCGTACCAAGCACAAAGCATGCCCAGAAGAGGAATCGTGTCAGTTTGACCTGGCTCCCCAGCATCTTGCATGCTTCAGTGGGGTTTTTGGCACTTTTACCTAATAGCTGATTGAATTAGAAAGCTCAAAAAGCCCTGCTGAAGCATCCAAGCTATACAGACACTGGGGAGCCAGGTCAAACCAACGTGGTTCCTCTTCCAGTAAAGCACCATTGTGTTTTTTCCATGTCTGTCAACACCCACTATTCCTTTGAAGTCAACAAATTATAACTGAATTACACAGGTAAGAGTTATTCTAACCTACTGCTGGTCCGCACAGGAGAAACTGCCAATCTACTGTCATAAGCTACTCCATTAACTGAGTTGAAGAAGCACTCTAAAGTGCCCCCACATCTCCTGTATCAGCATTCCTGTGCTTAAAAACAGCAGTGGGGATGTTTGAACTAAAGCTTATTCGAGTGCCCCGGCCACCATTTTTAAATACAGGGACAGTGATACACAAGACGTAGGAGGCTGCTGGAGCTCAGCACTTGCCACGCTCCAGTGGACTCAATTAAATCGAGTCTCCTCCGACAAGCTGCAATTTCAGCAAGTCGAAGCAGCCTCGGCACTCATGTATAGACGCCCTTGGTTCTTGACCTTCCTTGTTAGAATCAATGCACTCCCCAGAAAAGGCCAGTTCTTGGCTTTCATTCATTTTTTGGCTACGGAAAAATATAATAGAGCAATTCTTCTGTTGCAAAGAACTCAGAAAGACCATGACAAGTCAAAACGTTTTTGATGCTACGGATTACTACTTGAAATCTTCGGGTTTACCTTATGAATTGTGCAGGTGTGTATGCCACTAACAGAGGTGACAGTGCTAATACTGCACGGCACTCTGGTTGACTGCACCAGGAACACTCCTAACTTACATTTATTTTAAATACCCAAACCAACTTTTGAGAGGAGGTGGGGGAAGGGGGGGAAAAAATACTCACACAGGGAGGAAACAGGTCAATGTCTCTGTGTAGCTGTTTAATCCTAAGTAATGACGCATTTTCTTCATTTCCATAATCAATATACAATACTAGTGCTTTCTTCTGCACAATGTCAACTTCTTTTACCAGTACTCTGTTCCATGTCTAGATATGAATAAATGGCATTTTGGTTGTAAAAGCTGCAACGATGAGCTCAATATACTCTTTAAATATTTCTTCACAGAAAGAATTGTACCAAATACTTTATTTTATACTCATTTTTACTGCTTTCTTACCAATTTTGTTAAAAAAACAAAACAAAACAAAACAAAACAAAAAACCAAACACTCAAAAAAATGCTCACTGCATCAAAATTACCTGGACAAAAGTTCTCTGTAAAAGCTACCAATAGGTGGCTTGGTCCAAAAGTAAAATTCCATCCTTTAGAAGTACTTGCAGTGCTTTTATCTGCTTTTAAGAGACCTAGGGCATTTATAGACATGCTACAGGAGGCATAGTGGGGCACTTTAATTAGCAAGCTGTGCTAATTGAAAGCACCCAAGTGTTACCTGCATCAGTGTCCCTGCACTAAAAATGGTGGTAGGGCACTTTAAACTAGAGCTCATTTGACAAACTTTAGCTTAAAGTGCCCCACCACCATTTTTCAGTGCAGGGACATTGATGCACGTGACACTGAAGGCTGCCGCAGTGCATTAATTTCCACATTCCAGATTAATCAAGTTTGCTCAGAAGCACTGAATTTATAGACCCACAGAGTTATAGAAGCCCCTAGAGTCTGGTAACAAACACTGAAGGAGAAAGGATGGAAGACAGACAAATGGCAAAAATTCTCTCATCCACTACAGAATCACTGTCAAAAAAGTCAGGTCAGGGATCAGATAAGAAATGGAAGAGTCACATTAACCAAAGTTAAAAAATGATGGGATATAAGCCTTATTCAAAAGTTGTCCAATTGTATTAATGTCAGGTAAGTTCACCAAAACTCTAAACAAATCTGGAGCAATTAATAAATTAAAAAAAAAAAAAACAAAAAACAACCTCTCTAGCAATAATCAAGTCAATTTTCTACATAGTTTGAACCCAGACATAGTTAAATACACTTTAAAATGGTCTGTTCCAAATGCAACAATATATTTACTTGATGAAAATGCTGGTATCTTTACATACACATTAGCACAATATACAACACATCCCCACAAAATGTAGTTTTTGAATGAAAACAGGTATTTAGAAACTTACAGTTCTGTCTTCTCTTAAAAGTCTTACCAGGTGCAAAATAAAAAGTGTTACCTGATCCAGGAAATATTTTGCAACACAGACTTCCCCTCGGGCAGGAACATATTCTTCCTCGTTAACTGTATTAGCGTAACAGTCTTTCAGTTTCACAGTAAGCGTTCTAATATGCTCCAAAACTTCCGGAGAATAGACCTGTATATAAAATTCACTTGGATTCCTGAATTCTGTGACTGTTCCCTAAAAAAAAAGAACCATACTAGAGTAGATTATCCAAACTCAGTAAAGAGTAAGATCCATGATAATTATTACTTTTTTTTTAAACAAGTTTAATACAAAGGTATAATGAAATACTGTAAACATTTGCTATCAAATTAGAATTTGTGCTATTTCTAGAATTCTAATGCCAGAAAAGTTCACTTTTGTAATGACAACTTCCCCTACATAGTACTCTATCTGTAGATCCGAATACACTTTGCAAAGATCGGCAAATATCACTAGCCACATTGTATAAGTGAAGAAACTGAGGCACAGAGCTGAAATAAACTGACCTGGCCAGGAAAGGCATTATACTTAGAAGAGATTAACAATTAAGCGTACCAAGATTCTCCCTCCCCTCCCCCCCACTAATATCACCATTTAATATAGACAGCAATAAAAGAAAATACCTGTATTTCCATAGCTTTTTTGAGCGCTAGATCTTGCAGGTCTGAAAACATAATTTTCTTTATATTATCTTCTGTTCTGACAACATCCACAGGAGATAAGTTACCCTATTTAGAAATGACAATTGTTTATTTAATTAGGGTATTCTAAATATTACCCTCTTGTTGCTGTTCAGGGAACAAACTCCTTAAAATAATTTATGGAAAAAAATTTCCACATGCGTTTAAGTTCATTTTCAGGGAGATCCAGCTCATAAAGCACCCAAGTCACTTTTGAAAGTGGAGTTTAGTCACTTTTGAGAATTCCATAAAATAAAACTAAAAAGCAGTTTAGGTATATTATTGCAAAAATGAAAGCATGAACCGAAGAGAAAACCAAAAGAAGGAGCTTTATGGTATAAGTGCTGCCTAGAAACACTTGGAAATGGAAACCAAGTGATTGCCTCAAAATTCAGCTGTATTATCTTCGATACACTTCTAAAGAGGACTGCATTGAAGAAATACCTTAAAATAAACTTTATCCAACAGAAGCTACCCACAAAGCCCCAAACACTAGCTAAATACTTGAACTAACAGGTTAACATACCAATAAAAGGACAGCTATGAGTAATATTTCTAAATTTGGACTTTTGACCTTAGAATTTTTATAATGCAACACCTACAGCATATGATTTTGTTATAAATAGGATCCAGCAAAACTGAAATCCATAGTTTACACTTACAAAAAAACCCTATAGTTTAAATCAGTAGCAGGCACTTAAGAATACTGTTGCCCTAATTCTTGATTTCAGTTTGTTAAATTTCTATCCCCTTTAGTAAATTTTTTAACATACTTTAAAGTATCACTAGGGTAGATCTATTATCTGCAATAAGCTTTTCTAAATGAAATTCAATCAAAGTAACAGTTAACATGTTATACCTTAAAATCAACCTTTTTCTTTATTTCACCAGGTGGCTTGGCATTTTCTTCATTTTTTTTAAAACTGAAATAAAGTATTTGATTGAAGTCACATTAGTATTCAAGAGTCAGTGGGGAAAAGCCAGCTTAGTAAGTTATTTACACAATCCAATTAAAAAGGAAATGCCAACCCTCATCCCTTTCTGAAGAGGAAGCATGCTATTTCTCACTCATGTAGCAGCCAGTTTTCCCCTCTAACTCTTCATGTACACCAGAATCCCAACAAAGACTTCCAAATATGCAAAGTCAAGGCTCCCCCTCCCACAACTATTGTGTAAATGGTTACAGTAATGAACATCAAGTTAACTAACAAGGTAGTTAACATGCTTTAAGAGCTTATTGTAAAGTATGCTTTCCAGGTCCATTTTCAGGACAGGGCTCAATTAGGATAAATTAATGTTTTAATTCATGGGCCACATCTTCTCACTAGGAACTTCAAGTGTGGCAAAGCCATTTCCATTGAAGTCCATAGCAAAAATTCCCATAACGTGAGATTATGTTGCCAAGCAGATTCTCCCCTCTTCCACAAACAACAAAGTTACACAATACAAGCATTAGTTCCTTTTAATGCTATTTGGTAAATGGAAACAAAGATAACATTATGGAGATGTTATGATGGTGGCTGCAAGATCTCTAATTACGTAAAAAAAGGCAGAAAAAAAAATCCTGATCTTCCAAAGTTTCAACTGAAGCTGAAGAGTCATACACTCACTTGTAAATAAAAAAAAGTTTTATGCCTAACCTTTAGGACACAACATGAAGCCCTAAAATGTCATTTCTGTTGACTTTCTGAGCCTTCTCTTACTGGACCCCCCCCCCCAATGCCCCATTTATTTATTTTACAGAACTCATACTTACAATAGAATCAAATTTATATCTGAGACTGAGCAATGCAAGTTATTATTTCAATACAGAGGTTATAGAACTAGGCTTTTCCACTATCAGAAGTCATACACATTTTTTTAATTCTCTTTGAATTACAAGATATTGCCTTAACTTACTTCTTTTTAACTGGCTTGCATACAACAACATGGGATGACCAATCTTTCTTCTGGCAGTCTACAGAGCAATAATACGTCTGTTTACATTGTGAACATCTCAGGGACCCTAAAATAAATTAGGAGTCAGTAGCGTGCCTAACAAACAGATAAACAGGTAACAATCATTATAAAAGGTAACTTTACATGTATGAACAGTCACCTGTTAGATTACTATATAACAAGGAGGCATTTTTAAATTAAGCTTTGTCCAGTTCTTTAAAAGAAAGGGTGCAGATATACACCCAAGTAAATATAAACATGTACCATTACTTTTTTTGCTTTAGCTACTTAGAATTTCATTCCCTCTCTCCAATGAAAAAGCAAGTACTTCAGCAAACAGTGTTAAACTGCCCCTGCTGTGTTACTCTTGGCTTTTCAAAGCAGACTGATTTATTTTATTGACAGTTATGTCTGATGATTCTGTAATCTTCATAATTTTAAAATAAAGTATGTACTACGCCTACTTCAAAGTTAAAATTAAGTGTAAAGTAGGGGTGCACCGATAGACAATTTTACGGTCGATACTGATCACCGATTTTTAAGGATGCATATTGGCTAATACTGAACCAATTTCCAATACCAGCCTGGCAATGTGGAGAGCTACCTCCAGCTGGTAAGTCTGCTGTGGTGGGAGGGGGGAGCAGGAGGCAGGGCCAGATCAAGGCCCCAATGGGGAGATGTGGGGCAGGGGTTGCCCAGCCAGGGCAGGGCACAGGACAGAGCCACAGCTCGGG
>NW_005842897.1:289413-299351 GCF_000455745.1 Alligator sinensis | reverse complement strand
TCTTTCCTGCCTAGGCAGGGGGTCGGACTCGATGATCTATTGAGGTCCCTTCCGACCCTAACATCTATGAATCTATGGTCTGGTGGCTCGTCCACCCCTCGCCGCTCATCTGGCGACTTTCGCCCCTCATCCAGGAGGGCGCAGGGTGGGGCGTGTGCCTCCAGATCTGTGCAGGGTGGGCTGGGACCGGGGCTGCGCCAAGCTCTTCTCAGTAGGGCAGGGCTGTGCTGAGGGAGCTACAGGGGCAGACACAAATTGGCCATAGGCGCCTCCCAGCACAGCCCCACCCCACCAGGAAGAGCTTGGTGTAGCTCTGGCCCCAGCCTGCCCCACGGAGATCCCAGGGCACACGCCTCCTGTGCCCTTCTGGACAAGTGGCAGGAGCAGCAGCAGGAGCCACCGGCCTAGCACCAAATGAGTCGCTGGACCAGCAGCTCCCAGATGAGCAACATGTGGCAGGTACTTCCCACAACCCTGGATGAGCTGCAGCTCTGTCCTGCACCCACCCAGGCAACCCTGCCCCATGCCTCCCTCCCCATGGAGGCCTTGATCTGTCTCCCTGCCACCCCCACCAGACTTACCAGCTGGAGGCAGCTCTCCACAATGCCAGGCTGTCTCCTCACCACCTGTGCTGTGCCACAGCTGCACACACGCACACATTATTTATTGGCCAAATTATTGGCCTGATATTATCGGACTGATATGGCAGGTTTCCAGTATATTAACACTTTTTTTTTTTTTTAATATCAGTGCCGATCCGATATCACTGTAAACTAGTGCAAAACTCAAGAATGGCTATGGCTTTGAAACAAGAAAAGGCTTACCAGACAGACCACAATGATGGCAAGTAGTTATCCGAGGGAATCGCACCAATGGATGGTGCAATTTCAAGTCACAGTTTACAGATAAAATATTCTCAGGGGAATTATGTAACTTCTGCTTTGCACGATGGAAGTCAGAACTGACAGTCTAAAAGGAAACAAATGTAAATGGTAGTTTTTAAATAAAAGCTTAAATCATATGGACTAGAAATATTCAAATACAAGTTACATGCAGTTGAAGACGCTTATCCCAAAACAAAATTGCTAAAAATTTTGCAAATCCCATAACACATCCTACTTGCTTTGACAACTGCCACATGGTGTTAAATACAGAGCAAGTTTTATCTGGTGAAGATTTTGAATCTAGAACCATTAAAAGATAAAAAAGAAAAAAAGAATGCAGTGTTAAGTTAAAGTTAAATGCCAAATTGTTCCAGTTAAATATAATTTTGGATCACAGTTATTCAGGAATTCCTACAGAGCATTCTTATTTGTTTAATAAGCAAAGAAAGCAAGGGCTATATAGAACAGAGTGGCTTCTGAGTGCACTAATCCACTGAAGTCACAGCTCTTGATGTCATCTAGCAGTATTACCTTTTTACTCACCGAAGTGCTCTGGTACTGACAATTTATACATATATCACTAGAAGAGTGATTTTCAACCTTATTGGATTCAGGGCACCCCTCAAAAAATGCTTAGCTTTCATTTATTTATTGACTACAGAAAAATAATGGAACAAATTCTTCTGTTGCAAAAACTCAGAAAGACCCCAACATGTCAGAATGTTTTTGACACTATGGATTCCCATTTGAATTTTCTGGGTTTATCTTGTGAATCTCATATAGGTGTGTGCACGCCTAACAGCGCTAATATTGTGTGTAGCACCTTCCAAAAGGATCTCATGGCACCTTGGTGGAGAACCATTGGCACAGAAGTTCTGAAATTCCATCCTGAACAACTATCAACTGTAGGAGTCTGAAGGGGGTGAATTCATTTGCTTTGGCAATTAGCTACACAACATTTATTACAGAAAAAAACATGAGCCTTGGATCTCACTTTTGAAAGGGATCTTAAAAACAGCTTGGCATTGAAAACTGAATATCCTACTATACTGTAGCAAGGTATAGCTTATACATAGTTTTTATACCAATTTAACCAAGTTTGTTTTTAAATTAACCTAGTTAAAGCACTGCGTCTCACTACATTGTGAACAGTCTAAATAAGAAAGCTAGCCAGCCATGTTAGTCCGAAGTCAGGCAGAAGACAGGGCAGGGTGGCACCTTACAGATTTGTTCAGAGTCATGAGCTTTCGTGGGCTACAGCCTACTTCACAGCATCTGACAAAAAGTAAGCTTTGGTAGGTACAGCCCAGCCATTGCCCAGTTTAAGGCAAGATAACTGGAGCAGCTGCCCCAACTTGAGGGGATGGAAAGGAACAGAAAAAAGCCTCTGCCACAATATTGCACTGGCAATACCTGAAAAATCACTGCTGCCCTTGTGCGTTGCAACTGCTTAATAGGCATGTATATATTTTTTTTTTAAATCAGATCCCTTTTCAACTTCCACTATGTCAGCTTTTTTTCCAATATTTGAACAGCTGAATGTGCATCTAACTGAAAAGCTAAGTGCTAAATATTTGCTTACTACCCATCTGGATTGTGAACCAGCCACCTAGATGAAGTTCAAGATTGAACAGCCAAGGCACCTGTCTCCCTACACTGCATCACCCCCAAAACATAAGAATCTCCACGTATTATAATATTATTTCAGGGTGTGCAACAATTGCAGGCTCAAAAACTGAACTTCAGCCACATGTTTCACACCATTAGCCAGTAATCAATACAAAGACCTACAGGAAAAGAGGGGGGCCTTTAAGCAAAACTTTTTAAGAAAGTTTTCATCTTTGTCCAATTGTAACATCAAAAGAACTTTAGGAAAGCTACATATGAAAAATACTGATGGCAAAGGAAATTAAGCACATCCCTCAAGTTTTTGCCTATTTTAAATTATGTTTCTTGCTGTTAACATATTACTAACACCACCTTTAAAATAAAAGGAATTTAGAACTAAAATTTATTCAAGACATCAGAAAAAAATATGAGATTTTAATCATTTATATACTTTTTGTAATTACAATGAAGACAGTGCTGAACCACAAAGTAGTTTGCTTTTTTTAAACAAGCAAGTTAAATATTCAGTCTCTTTAAATTTCTAATTATCAATGATAATTAGAAATTTATATTCTAATATACACAATGATAATTGTGTATATATACACAAATGATAATGATGATAATGATGATAATGATATATTGTGTATATATACACAAATATACTCTGTGTATATTTTTCTAAGTAACATTGTCTACAAGTAACTGTGGGGAATCAATGGTCAATTTCATACAGCAAAGCAGAAAATAGAGCAAAAATCACAGAAACTCTAGAAAGCAGGGGGGGAAGGGGAATACACACTGCTCATTTATTGGTTTGTGAAATTCAAAATATTTGGTGTAAAGAGTTAATAACTCACTGATTTTACCTTCCCTGCTGAAGGTACCAGACTATTTTTGCTGCTAGTGGTTCCCACTGAATTTCCTAAAAAGAGAAGAGTTCATTTGATATTATAATTTCATTATACTAACAGAAACAGTTTTAACAGTCAAGCTACAGAACAAGTAATATGAAATTTAAGTGACAGCCACTTCTTTTGCTTCTGCAATTTAATGCAAGTCAGCCATCACAATGGATATTAAAACCTCCATGTCACTGTGCTATGACATGACAATTATATTATGTAATACAAGATGCTCAACAAATAAATAGAACCAAAACAAGTACACCATGCACCCAGCAAATGGCACAGAATAGGAATCATATGCATTAAAAACACAGATGTGAATCAAAAAAGGGGGAGGGGAATCTGATCTCACAAAACTTAAAGATGAAAAGGTCATAAATGTCAAACTGGTCCAACTCTTCTACTATCATCAGGAAGTAACACCCAATAT
The DNA here is from genome assembly GCF_000455745.1 of Alligator sinensis. Taxonomy (NCBI): domain Eukaryota; kingdom Metazoa; phylum Chordata; order Crocodylia; family Alligatoridae; genus Alligator; species Alligator sinensis. The sequence continues at coordinate 295,521 of NW_005842897.1, read as the reverse complement.
ATTTCTTAACTCAATTCTATTATAATAAAGGGCTTAGTCTGTCTGTCTGTCCATAACGCTTTTGGCCAACTGTGCACATGCCACCAAGAGGGCAGGCAGCAATTGGCTGTGTGGGCCCCACTTTGCACCACTGCTGGGGAAGTTTGTGGCAACGGCAAATGCCTCAGCTGCCCAAGCAGCAGGGCTTTCCTCCATCTCCCTGCCTGAGTGTGAAGGGGAGGGGGTGGAGGGTCATGGTGGAAGCACCCCCCAGAACAGCCAGCACGGAGGGGACCAGGAAGGGTGTAGGCAAAGTGGGGCAGGGTCACAGTGGTGGCTGTTGTCAGGGCTGGGCATCGGCCGGGGGGGGGGGGGGGGCGGCTATGAGACACTCTCTGAAAGACTGTCATTCGTGACAGCTAACTGGCTTATAAAAAATAATTGATTTTAGAGTTTGAGAGTTTGCTTATAATACTGTTGACTGTACAATGTCAGTTACCCTTGTTACTTCTATGGAAGACCTAACAAGCATTTAAAAATAAAAAAAAATGTGATTAAAAATAAAATCTGAAGTGACTGTATTAAATGTTATGGTAGGTTAACAAGCTTTTTCCTTGATTGGACATTCACGTGCAAGATCTTGTATGTCTATATATACATACATGCATACAGCATTACCCTTTCACCAGCTATTCATGTCAGTTTTATTCAGAGTGGTATAATTTCATATTAGATTGAAAGTTCAACTACATGTGTGATACACAGATACAAAAATAGGTGCAGAAACCATTTTAAGACAGGGTATGCTCCATCACCTGTTTGCATTCTGCCACTTATTTCTGATCCAATCTCTTTCTGTTTAAAGCTGTTTACCATTTCAATGGTGGAAGTAGTGCTAGCACTTCCTGGGCTGTTCTGACAAGCAAAGAACTGTTTGGTTTGCTCACAAAAGAAGAAGTTGCTGTTGGGTAACCTGTAGCTACCTCCAAGGCCAGGGCTTTTCAACAAGAAGTTGGGATAAGTGAAAGGGCTTCTTAAAGATTCAGTTGGCATTTTGTTCTCCTGGCTTTTTTTGTGAAACCGTTGAGCCATCTTGTAAACATCTACCCCAAATTCTTCCTTGATATCACAAGAGTCTTAACTACATAAACCTGGAGAGAGAGAGAGAGAGAGAGTTAGAACTATGTTTTTACTGGATATGGCATTCAACTCTAAAATATTTAGATACAGCTTTGCTATAAAAACATTTTAATATTATTAGCCTAATGATAAAAATAGTCCATGAATTATTATCCTAAAATATAAACAGCGATTTATTTTTCTTACTTACCATTTCAGCCACTTTACTAAACAAAGCAGTCTAAAATGAGTAGCAACACTGGACAGAAGTCAGCAGTCTCTCATTGTTAAGTTACAGAGAGCTCAAAGGCACAAGGTTTCCTAATGTAATAGATGTTGCACCCTCCTATTCACAAGCCAGAGAGGGGTTTTCAAACGTTGTAAGTTGAGAAAACATCCAGTTTAGATTTGGGGAAGGCTATCGGGAGAAGGAACAATCCAAGCCTCTGGTTTAAGAGGGATTTTTGGCATTTGCTTTCCAGAAGCTCCTGTTCACTACAACTGTGCAGCAAAGAAGTACTGTGCTGTTACTATGAGTGGTAAATTACAAGTGTAAGACACAGCCTACAGGGCTCCTGTGGGGACCAGGAATCAGGAGCAGGGCAAGCAGCTGCAGCAATGTTAATTCTTGCAGCTCCCTGAGCTGACAGAGGGGTCGGTGGGGCCCACTTTTGCCCCACCACCCAGTTCCCAGGCACTGAGTCCCACTGCCAGTCTGGCAATGAGGAAGTGAGCAACAGCAGTGTTATGGCTCCCTGAGCCAACACAGCAGCTGATCAAGACACCTGCAGGGACTAATGCCACTACTGCTCACCCTAAATCTGGAGGAGAGTCTGGATCTGGCCCACAGGGATTCCCACAGTCCATATCTGGTCTGGGGATGGAAGCCAAACAAACCTGACACCCCTTCGTTAAATTATTTACTGATTTCCAAAAAGTATCACAATAGAAGCAAGTGAGTACCAATGAATACTATAACGCAAACTTCTTATTTGGACTTCAAAGGAATGATTTTCTGAGCAACAGCTGCTCGACTACTTTCTGCCCAAACTATTTTAGCTCATCTTTCCTAAAGCAACATTAAACATGCTACCTAAAGTGAGTAAACTAAGCTCTGTGACGGGCTGATAAGCCAACAATTAAAGATCTCAATTACGTGAATGAGTCCAAGAGGCACAGAGTTGTGGATAACATGTACAAAACCATTCGTTTCTCTCTCACAACACGGCCTCTAATTCAAGTATGAAACTTCCAAGAAATATTTAGTATCAAAAATAAAAATTATATTATGCAAAACCTAGTGTCAATAGGTCAAAAAGTAGCTAAATGAACGCCAGACTAAAAAATAGATCTTCTTGCCCTTAAGCAAATCCAGTTTTAATACAGGACCAAAAGCATCATTCGCTGTGACAACTCCACAGGTGCAGAAAACCAGCAAGCATCAAGGAACCTACTGTACAAGACATGACTTTGTTGTAACATTACAAATAGCCTAAACTTATTGCTACACGGGACACTTTAACTAGTTTTGGTTTTTTTTTTGTTTTGTTTTTTTTTTTGAGGCGTTTTGTTTCAGAAACAATCATATTTGGGATTAAGAGTTTTACATGGTTGCATCCCTACCCAAAATGCTCTGGAAAGTCTTGAAGCAACCATACCTCCATGTAAGCGTGCTTTTTATTGCGATATGTCAACAGGACACTTGCTTGGTTTAAAATTTTGATTTTTTTTTTTAAGCTATACATTTCCATGCATTTAGTCCTCAATGAGGACAGCAACTCCCTCGCTGCAGAAGCTTCTACCGAACCCAGCCGTGTTTGATAGGAAGCGTTTTTGCTTTGCAAGATCACCACCTTACAGACAAGTACTCCGTTCACAAAGATTACATGTTATTAAGATAACGAGCGCTGCACGTTTAAAGTGTCGTGCTAGCATCGCACACACTTCTCCAACGCTACCTAGTTTTGAAGTCCAGACACCCCAGGCTTATGATTTGCACAAATCACTTATGCTTTGTACCTACCGGAGCTTCCCAGAGTAATTTATAATACCAAAGAGGGATTTCTTACCAAAAAAAACAAGTATTTTTTATAGTTAAAAGAGCCATTTTATTCCCTATATAATGTGAGGGAAGGGGCGGTCCCCTCATAATACCAAAAAGAGGGACTTATTCCCTATATCTTACCTGTAAAAATAGCTTTTTTGGTAAGAAAATGGCTGTTTTCTCTTACCTGTAAAAATACGTTTTTTGGTAAGAATTCCCTCTTTTCAGTATTACAAAGGGAACATCCCTTAGCTAACATTACATATGGAGTAAAATGGCTGTTTTCTGATGTGAGCTAAAGGACATTCCCTTTATAATACCAAAAAGAGGGATTTCTTACCAAAAAAAACAAGTATTTTTATAGTTAAAAGAACCATTTTATTCCCTATATGATGTGAGCTAAGGGACGTTCCTTTCATAATACCAAGAAGAGGCAAGTCTTACACAAAAATAAAATAGAGTATTTTTACAGTTAAAGAGAAAAAAACCCAAACACGTTATTCCCCATCTAGCGTTAGCGAAGGGCCGTTCCCAATATAACGCGAGGCAAGTCACAGCGAACCTCACTACGAAACACGCGGAGGGTTGGACGACCTGCTCATTTCTCCAAAATGAACGACGTGACGGGCCAGACCCTACAGACGAACCCGGGCGCGGCCGCACTTGGAGGGCTGGGGGCCACACGAATGAGCGGACACCGGCGCCCGCAGCCCCTCGCGAGCGGCCCCGACCACCCCCCGCGGGGCCAGGAAACGTTCCCCCCAACGGCCGCTTACCAACGGCCGCCCCGCCACGAGGCCGCGTCACGTGGCCGAGCAGTAGTCTCACGAGACCTCCCCAACCGCCACGTGCCCGCCAGAGCTGCCCGGCCTGCGGCGCGGGGCGGCGCGGCCCCGCCCCTTTTGTGTGTGCCGGGCGGGGCTTGGCGCAGCGCGTGCGCAGTGTGCTCAGCCGCCGCGTTCTATCCCAGCCACGTGAGGGTTGCTGCGCCTTGGGTGCTTTGTGCTGTGGGGCCCAGGCCTGGCCTTACTGAGGCAGCCGGGCTGCTCCTTCTCGCTGTGTGCTTGCAGTGCAGCTGGAGTTTCAGATCAGATTTCCCCAGCGTGTTTGCAGCCTGGTTTCCAGGTGACCCTGTGGGGGCACCACTGGCCCATCTCAGGTGGTTCCCTGGCTTTGCAGGTTCATTCCAGCCCCCCAGGGCAGGGATCTGCGTGGTGGATCCACAACCGCATCCCAAACGATTTGCATCAGGCAAAATTAGGGTCTAAACATCAAGCCTGTGAGAAGGGATTATTTTTTTTAGCAAAGTGACATCCTTGCTTTGTTGCCCATACAGACTGCGTGACCTCTGACATGTATGCTAGTTATGACCCCAAAACATAAATGCCAGCTTATTTCCTGTAAAGTTTTTGTATTTCTTTTTGTCTCAGACCAACGTGGCTACCAAGTACATTCCTGAGCTTATTTTCTATTTTTTCTAGAGGAACCCTGCTGTCTCTCCCCTAATTCCTTATGATCAGGAGTCCACATCCATCCATTGCCATTTACCTGGAGTTAAATCACATCACAGAGTCAAAAAACCCTAATACCATGAGGCCGTACACCCTGCACCTGGCAGTGGGGGATGAAAAGGAGATTTCCCCTTTCCTTCCACAACTACCTGTCTTGTGGCACTAAACAACCTCACAATCTTATCTCAGGAACGGACTTGCCGTAACCAGAGTCAGGTACGATGTACCACGAGGGGGTGTGGTGGAATAACATCTTTTGCAAGCTGCTGCTGCGTTCTGCAATTTAGCAGCTTGCGTTATTTTAAATGAGTCACGAACTCAAGTGGTTACAGAGAAATATCTCAGAAATACGAACTAAGGGAAATGTTATGCGTGAGTCTGTAGACGACAGACGATCCCCATTCATCTCCCTGGCAGATGTCCAGAGATGATAGTGTAAATGTAATACTGTTAATTCTTTGAAGTGTGAGAGGTAAGGATTTCTTTGCAATGTCATTGAGTGGTACTGGGCAGTAGAGGGCTCACTGGTCTGTCCTGGTAAGAAGGGAAAACAGAGAGACCTGCAGCACGTACCTAGAGGTGTTGCTGCTTCGCTCATGTCTTTCTTGCCTGCAGACCAGCCTCTATCTTCTTTACTGTTCCTTCCATCCAGGAAGAGCATGGACTGATGCAGATGCTTCCTCAGCCTGACAAAGGGTATTCATACCCAAAAGCTTGCAAAGAAGAATTTTTCCAACTATTTGAATCAGTCTAATAAAAGATATTAGATTTACCCAAAGAACCTGGTCTGCCTTGCTTCCCTTAAGTATTCTGACCTGGTGCCATGTCAATGTTACTGCCCGAGTCCTGTCCATGTGTCAGTCCCGGGATAAACAGCGTGTTTCCCTCATCTCGCCGCCTCCTCTCTTGGCTCCAAACACAACCCCATGCCATTTTTCGTGTCAAAAAGGAAAGCATAGATTACCAACATGTCATTCTATTATTCTAATTTACTCTAAATGATGTCCCACAGTGGGACCTCAAATTGTGTGGGAGGGGGACGACAATAGGGAGTGACTGCCCTGTGTATATTTGTTCTCCATCAAGGAAGAGACAAGCCCAAGAAGCTCAGTGGAGCCCAGGAGCACTTTCAACCACCCCAGGGGAGTTAAAAGCGCGCACAGTTATATTTGGAGCACATGCCTTCCTTGCTGTAGCTCTAGAAATGCCACAGAGAAATTCCTACTAAAGGGGTTTTGACCCAGACAGACCACCTTAGCAGCATTTTTGAGGCAAGGCGGTGCCTTTACTTACCAGGGGACAAGGAAAAGCGGCCTTATTTAATTCAATAGTTGGAATCATACTCCTCCTATGAGCCTCAGCAGAACTGCCTGGGCAGTGAGATATAGCCAGGCGCTGGCACTCTCTCTGAACTGATTCAGCACTTCCTCTCCTTCAGCACTATGCAAGACCAGC
>NW_005842897.1:279605-289382 GCF_000455745.1 Alligator sinensis | reverse complement strand
GGAAAGAATTCATGGCACCATCTACTTTTCACTGCTCTGGTATGTCCTCTATCTGCAAGCCTGGAAGATAAAGCCACATTGTCTGTTATCTTCAACAAGAACCCAGTTGTCAGGGCATCGATTACACAATGCATTAGTCATGCACAGTAGTATGTGTCCCAGGAAACCTTAGAAAAAATATCAGCGTTGATCTCACTGTCCCTCCAGAGCAGTCATAAAATGTATAAGCACTAAGGAAATGTCCTTGGCTTCACTATTAGCTCCATTATCTGCTGTACACTGTGCTCCTGGGAATCACACACGTACTATTGCACTATAGAGTGTCAATAGAGAGTCCAAGTGATTAATTGTTCCCATCCCAAACGTTGTCTGTGAAGAACTTTTGTCTCAATCTCCATCTGTCCCCTTTCCTTCACATATTAGATTTCAACTGAATCCTCAAAAATGCCCTCACACTCAGAGCATGTTTAGGTACATTTCAGTTTCTCCTAAACTGCATTGGCTATGCTCCACAGCTGGCAACAATCCTGGGCACTGGTGCCAAACATTTTCCACAGCAGGCAGCAAGCAAAGATGTTCTGATAACTTTGTGATAATCCAGTTTGTCTGATAGTACCAATAGCGTTAAAAGTCTGTCGTCACTTCAGTTATCAGCCTCGTTTCATATGAACTCAGAATGTCAGTTTTGAAAATGTGAAAATATCTTGCCTTCAGAATAGACAGTACTTTGTTTTGAGATATTTTATATGCTTCTTGCACTGTCCTAAAAAATCCTGCTTTGTCTCCTGGTTACAGTCATTTTCTCTCTCTCATTTCCCCATTTTCTTACTGTACAGTCTACAGTATTTCATTTTTTCCTTGCTCTCAGGTTTTGTAACTGCATCTACCCCTGAAAACATACCAATACCTCTGCAGCTGTGCAACAGTAGTTGTGTTGGAGAAGATGAGCTACACGTACCTTCAGTGCTGTGTGATTAAACCTTTGCCAAGAGCACTTGAACTTGATCTGTATTATAGGAGCACAGGTATAGACATGACCATCATAACTACAACATCACTGTCAGGCCTGTGATGGGGATGTTGTAAGGGTGGCAAGATGAGGAGCAGAGTAGATTGATTTGCCAAAAGTCACAGAGCAAATTTGCTAACTCAGGATTTGAATCTAGACTTCCTAAGCCTCAGTGTAGTCTCCTGTTCCATAGCCCATCCTTCCCTTTCCTCAGTCTTTCCAGTAGTCCAGTCTACTGTCTAGACTACTGTCTATAGTCTAGATAGTAGACTATAAGGTCTGTCCATTGTTAGCTCTATGGAAGACCCGAGAAGAAAAGGTTGTGATGGGTTGGCTTCTGATAAGTAGAAGGCAGGGTAGACTTGCACCTTCTAGACCAGGGTGGGCAATTCTTTGGGCCTACAGGCCACATAGGGAGCTTGTTCAGCTGTCACAGGATGGGTCAGCACCCCCTCACCTTGCACCAAAACTTCAGGCTAAGAAGGCTAATGATCTCTTTCTAGGGTTACCATACATCCAGGTATTCCCGGACGTGTCCTCTTTTCAGATCCTCTGATTTCCCTCTGGGCGTTTTCTTTAAACCTGAACAAATTTTAAATCACTAGTTTTCTGGGATTTTGCTCTGCTCTGCTGGTGGGAGTGTGGGAGGGCAATTGGAGGCAGGGGGCACCGTGCTTCTTTGCATGCACACACGTGGCAGGCATGCAGCCAGGCAGGGGGATGGGAGCAGCCCTGGCAGTTGTATGCAGGTAAGTCTATGGGTGGAGGGGGCTGGAGGCAGGGGGGAGGCGCCTGACCCTCCAGTGGGGGAAGGGGCGGGAGGGCCCTGCGCAGCTGACTTAGTGGCACTGGGGGCTGGTGCCCATGCTTGCAGAGGTGGAGCACCTGGGAGATGCTGCCTGAGGGGGGTGGCATGGCCAGGCCGCCTGGCGCAATGCAGGAGCCCCAGCCTGGAAGCTTGCTTTGGCAGGGCTGGGGAGAGCAGGGGACCTGCGGGTCAGGAGTAAGGGGCACCAGCAGGGCTGGGAGGGTCTGTGGATGGGGAGTGAGGGGCACTGGGAGGGTGGGGGGCTGTGGGGCAGGAGTGCGGGGCACCAGCGGGGCCGGGGGGCTGTGGCTTGGGAGTGACCGGCGCAGAGGGTCTGTGGGCTGGGAGTGCAGGGCACTGGCAGTGCCAGGAGGCTGTGGGTTGGGAGTGAGGGGCATAAATTTGGCCTGGGGGATGGGGGACTGTGAGTAGGAAGTGAGGGGCTCCAGCAGGACTAGGGGTTTGCAGGTTAGGAGTAAGGGGCACTGGCATAGCCAGGGGGCTGTGGGTTGGGAGTGAGGTGTCCCTGTGACAGGTGTCCACTTTTTTGGAACTGGAAATACAATAATCCTACCTCCTTCTGATAGGTAGCCACCCCAGCGATCAGTCCTGACTTATCCCTGCATATATGAGAACCAACCATGGCAGGTTACTTTATGGGCTAGTCTAAGAGCAAAGAGGAAAACTGGGTAGCTTTCAATAAAGCCATCTGTCACATCACCCGGAGCTGCAGAAGCTCATGTGGGAGGTGACAGAAAAGGCTAGGCAGTTTCAGAGTCATGCTGCTTCCCTGAACTTCTCCTCTCATTCCCTCCCTCTGCACAAATCTGCTGAAATTTTTTTTTTAGAAATCGTTGTTTTTCCAAAAAATAATCACAAACCTGAAAATCGGTCTTTGAGGCCTAAAACTCTCCCTGTGCCTGAAGAAGGGTGTTTGTACCCAGAAGCTTGCAAAGAACAATTTTTCTAACTATTTAGTTGGTCTAATAAAAGAGAACACGTTTACCCGAGGACCCTTGTCTGCCTAGCTCTTACTAGTGCATTCAGCTGACTAATCATTTTCATCTCCAAGCAATGCTGTAATAAAAGCAAAGCTGTCAGTCCACCACTTTAAAAGTAAGCTAATTAACACTATAGACTTTAAAATGGAACATCTGACAGGAAGCAATTAGAAGGAAAATTAAGTGCCCCACTGGGGACATGAAGTTTTATCAGTGTGTGAGCCAATGTGCAGCTCTTTCACAGCACCACACTTCAAAGAATGAGCAGGCCAGAGCAAATGGTTTCTTTTAAATGTTATTCAGCAACAGGGGATTTTCCATGCCTTGGGATATGGGAGTAGGAAAGGGAAGAAAATTAAAGCAGTAGACACTAATGTTAAAAGGAAAATAACAGAGTTGGTTGTAGAAGTGGGACTAGATCTCTGCAAAAAGAATGTGGCAGAGGTTTGCTGGGAGAGCATAGTTCATACTGAAAATGATTGGGCAAGTGTCAGAGCAAATGCAAATGCAGGAGTTTGATGGGAATTGTGCCTGCTGTCTATAGCCATTTCTCAGGGCTGCAAGTATCGGTCTTATTTCTTCCTTGCATTATGTTAGTGCGTAGAATCCCCAGATGGGACTGGGTCCAAGACCCTACTGTGTGGTATACCAACATGGAGTAAAAATACAGTCCCTGCCCCAAAGAGCTTACAATAAAAAATACTTTTATTGCAAGAGCTTCTCTTTGCATTGGTATAACTGTGATCACACTAGGCTTTGTGCTGCTGTAACTGTGTCAATGTCAGATGTAGCTGTAGTTGTACAAAATATGTACCTAGGCAAGACCTAAGGATAAAAAGGTAAGCAAAAAGTTCTGTGTTAATGGGAAAGAAGTCCTTTTACAGCAATGATAAACTCTGATATATGCAAAAACCAATTCAGTCTCCAGTAAGTCTATTATGTTAGGATAGTCTCACGAATCATGACTAATGCCTGGGGCTGGGAGTCAGGCAATCTAGATTCTATTTCTAGCTATTCTTACTAGGGGAAGTGTCTCCTGGCCCTGATGTTCATATATGCTGTGCCCCCAGAGGGGCTGTGTCTAGCCACTGATTCATCAGTAAAATGGAGGTAATGGTTCAACTCTGGTTGAAGGAGGGTAGGAGAGTGATTTACAGTGCACTTTGAGCCCCCTGATAAATAGGTCCATAAACATGCAAAACATTATTAACAATCAGATAGGGGGAAATGAAGCAATGATGTAAACACCATTTTTGTTTCCCTTTGAGAACAAAGCCATCACCAGCAGTAAAAATCAACCCCCTAAAAAGCACAAAGGAGCAAATCCTGCTCTCTGATTTGCAAGGCAGATGGGCCTTGCCTTGTTTGCAACAGAGCAAATGTGGTTTCACTGGGGAAGCCCTGACATCTCTTAGATGGTAAATTCTGGGGCTCTGAGACTGTTTTTGTCAATGTTAGTAAAGCATCAAACGTGAAAGTTATTGATGCTCTCCAGTAAGAATTATAGTAGTGATCTATTGCCCTTTGTCTAAGGTTGGCACAGACACTTTGGGATCTACTCTAGCACTAAGGCTGAAGCTGCAGAAAACATAACTAGGGAAGGAAGAGGATGATCCCTAACCACTAAGGAACAACTCCGTGCTCAGCAAGCTCCCTGGGCTGCATCCTGGAAGATGGGATATAGGCCCTAAAGAAAATGGTGTTTAAAATTAAAAATGTCCATTGGCTCCAATCCAGTTAAGATTTGCACAATGTGCTTAACTTTACACACTTGGCATCCTATGGAATTATTCACTGCATGTAAACCTAAACACATGCGCACATCTTTGTCAGTGCGAAGCCCTAATGCACAAATACCTCTGCAGATGCCATGGAATAAATAATGACAACAACAAATGGAAAGCAGTTTGCAAATTCAATCACTTGTAATCAAGCAGTAGAGTATACGAACTTTGCAGCTTACCTTTGGAACAGCATTAAAATTGGCTGAAAGCCATCTCTAAAAGTAAAAATAGCCCTTATGCTGCATGACAGAGAACTAACAACCTGGTGTTGCCTAGTGCTGCCTTCAAAAAATGAGTGATTGCTAGGTAGCTCTCCTGGGATAGAAATGGCTGCAGGCTTGTGGTTAAAATGTTCTATTCTGGCCGGATTAAAACCAGTGCTACATTTTTGCCTTCAAAATAATGGGATCAGGTGTGCGAGGGAGCTCAACCCCATTAGAAATCATAAAAAAGGAGGGCTGGAATGGACCTCAAGGAGATCATCTATTCCAGTGGGGGCCAACCTTTTTTGGTAGGCGTGCCACAAATTAGCCCTGCACTCTTCCTGAGTGCCACTCTAGTGCCCTTCACCTGCCCAATCTGCTGCTCTGCCTTCTGTTTCTTGCCCTATCCCAATCTGCCCACACAGAAGATAATGGTGCTACAGGTTGGCCATCCCTGATATAGTCCAATCCCCCTGCTCAAGGCAGAGTCCTATACATGATCTAGGCATGTCCTATACACTTATTTGTCTAACCTATTCTTAAAACTCTACAAACAACCCTGTTGCACTACTACAAGGCACTGCCCCAAGACATCAAAGAGCACCCTAATCTGTGACAGGTAAAGCAGCGGGGATGAGGGCACTCAGAAGCATGTCCTGCTTCTGCTACAACCAACCCTGGTTGCTATCTCAGCAGTGAAAACACAATCCAGTTGTTCTTCCCACAAAATGCCTTAATCTAAATGCCTAGTGAAAGGGCCTAAACCACTTCCTTTAAACACGTAAATATCCTCTGCATTGTTTTTGCTTCTAACTCAATGTTCTTTTGGGGATCTGTAGGGAGACCTTCATGAAGCACTTTCTGGTTTTTGAATTTGGGGTATGAAAATTGGGGTATCCCAATTTTCCAGAAGGCATAAGGAGAAGAACTTGGATTGCAGCGACCCCGAGTCCTCCTTAATTAATTGTGGTAAATAAAATGGCATAATATGCTTCATTCCCACTGCCCCTAAACATGTCCACTGAATTACAAGAGCTGACTCCACAGGTCTAGAAAAACAAAGGACCCACCTGTTTTTCTTTTGCTTTAAGAAAAATTATTTTTTGTTTTCCTGCAGGAAAGAAGCAATCGCTTATTCCAACTGTTTTGTTACAGTAAATGCAGGTATTTTAACTTATAGTAGCCTTTTCAATGTATTCTGCAGTATAGTTAATGGTTACAATGCGCTTTGTGTAGTGCCTTGTATCACAGCATGCTATGGAGGATCTAGGAGTTGCTTTGCCCGCTACTGAAGTGCAATACAGATACTTTCAGTGCTGAAAGAGAAAAGCATGTTATGTGTCCTGTCAGTTTGCTGAACTGGGCCCTATCTGTTATGTCACACCCATTTTACACCAGAATACATACATTGGGTAAAAGTCTGGCCCCACTAAAACCAATAGCAAAACTGACACTGGCTTCCATAAGGCCAGACTTTACCCACTAACATCAGACTTACTGTTGCTTGACACCAACCTGAGAATCAAGCACAGAGGCTTTCGTCTGTGCGCAGCAGTTAATTACAGGGAAGGCATGTCATTTTCTCCTGGGGTGAGGAGAAGCTGCCTTTATTCCTGATCCTGCAAGGAGCAATGCATGAATAAAGCCTCGGGTCCATTCAGGGCCCTATCAGTCAAAGAGCATCTGCCTATACAGTTTTTCACAACTGGGGTCTGCCATGAGATGCATGTCTGACACGAAGAGGGATCATGTATCCCACAAAGATGGTAATGCAAGTGGGAAAAAAGCCCAACGTTTAACCCAGGGGTGCGCAACCTTTTGGCCCTGTGGGCTGGATGAGTGGTGCAGGGTCAGTCCACAGGCCCGATCTTATCGGTGGTGGGGGAGCAGTAGCACTGTTAATTGCCATCACTCCCTTGCTGTCATATTTCCAGACCTGTGGGCAGCCCTCTTTGCTGGATGACATGGCTCTGCAGGCTGGATCTGGCTTGCAGGCCAGAGGTTGAGCACCAGTGGTTTAACCAATTTGGGTAAAGGAAAATATAACACACAGGAGTCCTGGTAGGAGGCTGAATTATATTTCTTGATACTGATACTTGATATTTCTTGGCCGCAATTACTTGATATAGGCCAAGGCTACAGAAAGGTTAAAACCCCTATCAGGTGTTTGGTACCATATCATTACAGCTGGTACTAATTACAAATAAAAACCTCTTGTATAAGGTTTGCCACAGTTATACTTCTGTATATATACACAGTAATGCTGGCGTTTGGGGTTTTAATTTGAGTCTCATGATAGTTGTTTTTTTTTCTTTCCTAAATGCCCCTTGAGCTTAAAGCAAGAGACTGTGTGAGAATCTCTGGTTTAAACAAAACAGTCTAGCCCTCCTTGACTCAGTGAAATAGTGAAGCTAGGGCACCTAAAGGTTTCAAAATGAGAAGACAAAAATAAACCAAAATGCATTCCTGACTTTTTGGAGCCTTGGCTCATGGTTTTGTTGCTTGCAATTAGCAATATTGTACACACATAAGCCTCGATGCCACAAAGATTAACCTGCTTGACACCACACCTGGGGGTGATTCCAAATAGGACCACTGACATTTATAGTATTATTTGCATGATCCTATGTTTCCAGGATCAGGGCCGCATTACATATATCTATGTACATATGTAGAAGAAAATGTGAATTATACTAGCTTTAAGCACATGGAATTATTATTAAGCGTTGTCTCTTTTGCACTTGCCCTACCCAATTATTGATATTACTAGCTGAGATTTTGTTGAGCTATAAGGGACAGATACTGTAAATATTTCTACATATCCTTATTCTTAGGGTTTTCCCTGTATGCAAAGTATGGTATATACTAGTAAGTACTTGTAGGAATGGAGCTTATGACTTGGGTCTTGGGTTTCATGTCTTTTTTATTTTCTTTCAATCTGTCTGTGTATGCCTAGCACACTTTTGGGCAGTGAGTATATAAATAATAAATAGGCAGACAAAGTTCTTTGGATAAATGTGATATCTTTTATTAGACCGACTAAACAGTTGGAAAAATTGTTCTTTGCAAGCTTTTGGGCACAAGCACCTTTCTTTGGGCATAGGGAGAATCTGCTGCTGTTTTGTGTTCTCCTGGATGGAAGAGAAGCCAATACGCGAAATGACGGTCTGTGAGAATGCAAATGCATGGCAGTGAGGATCGGAGGCATAGGAGACAATAGGTCTGAGACAGGTGGGTGTGTGTGGGAAGAGGAGGATGTTGACTTGGTGATAGAAAGTAGCTAGTAAAGTGCAGAGCGGTTACCTGGGGTTATCAGAGAGCAGGCGGTTTATAATGTGCTATAAATCCAATGTTTTAGTCCATGATTTCCCCCGCCCACCCCCGCCTACCTGTCTCACACCTATTGTCTCCCATGGCTTCCGATCCTCATTGCCACACATTTGCATTTTCACAGACCTGGTTGCATATTGGCTTCTGTTCCATCCAGGAGAACACAAAACAACAGCAGACTCTCCCTATGCCTGAAGAAGGGTGTTTGGGGGTACTGCACATAACATGAGGGATATATTTGTCATGAATGTTTTATGTGAAAAATGTGTAGAGGAATGTACTTAATAAATTATGGAAACTTAAAACAATTCATGTTTGATTCTGCAACTCTGATTTAGGTGAGTGCAATCACTCATGAGAGGCCAGGAATGGTTTTCAGTAGTCTGTATAGTGATTTTGATACCCTTGGATTTTAAAGACAACAAAAGGATGCAGGGGAATCAACCTCCATGCTCCAGGTTTAAACTCATCTTTTAGTATTAGAAACTGGGATAAGACCTAATGTAGGAGCAAATTATGCCCCCATCTGTCACAAGAGGGTTTTGAATCCTCCCGTACCAGCTGGTGCTTGTGGGGGACTAGTTTAGGTCAGTGGTTCTCAAGCCTTTATGGATTCAAGGCACCCCTTGAATGGATTGCTTTTTTAAATCTGGGTTTATCCAGTGAATTACGTTTGCACACCCGTGAAACTAAACAGCAGCTGTGCAAGAGAATGAACTCTCACAGAAAAACATACGAAGGACGGAGACATACACTCACTCAGGAGCACATTTCTTGCAGAACCACTCCATTTCTGACCTCACCGTCCTTGTACTCAAAGGCAATCTACCTAAAACCTTTAAAAGGCGAACTTGGGAACAAAACTTCATAAACTGGCTGGACACTAAGAACCAAGGACTAAACACTGATCTTGGATGTATGGCCCATTGTAATTTATCCAACTCCTGAATACTTTCTATACAAGGAAGGTGAGACTGACCCTACCATTCCCTCCCTTCATAGGCCCTGATCTCACAGTGGCGACCGTCAATCCTCCCGGATCATGGTGCACATATGAGGGCCACCCAGACCTTTGATGTATATGCCTGGACAGGAATTTTTGGAGGAGTGGAGGCTGCCAAGATCTTCCATCTGCCCTTTAGGCCACTGAGACAGACTCCAAAGACCAGACTGAGTCCAGATGTTTGGTGCCTCCATGGCTGTAGTTATATAAGTGTCTGTGAATCAAATCCAGGTCTTCTGTATGGTAGGGAAGGATTCTCCCACCGAACCACAGGGGACTCCTGATCTCCTAGTATTCAGCTTCTTTTCTTTTGCTAACTCCTGTCTGCTACACCTGAGCATTTCTCTCAGCCCCTCTCCTATGATGAGCCTCACTTGCTGCACTTGGCTTCCTACATTCAGAGACCTGAGGACGAACGTCTTAGAGCCGCGCCACACATTCAAAATAAAGCTGGAGAGCAGCAAGTTTCAGCACTAACTTTATGGCTGCTGGCCTAATTTTTACCACGCGATAATGACCGCACATGTGGCCGGCTTCAATGCCTCGTGTGATTATTACCCAGTTAACTGTGTAATATGCAGCGAAACTGAAGGTTTACAAAGCCATTCTTCTCCTGACCCTCCTTTACGCCTACGAAAC
>NW_005842897.1:278802-279574 GCF_000455745.1 Alligator sinensis | reverse complement strand
CCGTCTACCAGCGTCGTTTCAGGAAACTAAACTGCTTCCACCTGCGCTGCCTGCGAATGATACTAAAGATCAAGTGGCAGGACGAGGTGCGGGACACCGAGGTGCTCGGGAGATCAGCTCTCCCCTCTATCCACGTTCACCCCGCTGAAACCGGTGCAGCTGAGACGGGCCGGCCACCTCTCAAGAACGCCCGACGCTCGCCTGCTGAAGAAAATCGGCTACGGCGAACTGTCGAACGGCGGACGCTTTCACGGCGCGCCAAATCAGCGGTACAAGCACATCCTAAAGATGTCCCTAAAGAGTTTTGGCAGTTGTGGGAGTGACTCGCTTGTGACCATCCATCCCGGAGCGGCGCGTGGTGGAGGCAGCGAGGAAAACATGGATCTCCCGTGTTTGGTCGCCTGCCGCGGCACATCGTTCAGGACAAAGATCAAGCTTACAAAAGACCTGTCGCCCCGAGACACCCTCGCCCCCCCGTGTCGTTTCTGTGCCCCTCAGGCTGTCGGGGCCTGCCCGAAAGCGCTGGCCTCGACCACCTCCCTTGGGCGGGTGCGCCGGCCTCGACTTGACCCACTCGAGAGTCCCGGACGCCGCTCTCCCTGGGCCTGGGGAAGGGCATCTGTGCCGGAAACCTCTCAAAGGACAATGTTTCCCGGTCCAATAGAAAAGATCCCGCCCAATACAAAAGATGGCATCGACTATAAAGGACCCCATCGGGTCAGGCCGGCGCTGCAGGGGCGCTTTCAGGCCGCGGGGCGCACGTGCGGGCGGG
>NW_005842897.1:275335-278608 GCF_000455745.1 Alligator sinensis | reverse complement strand
TGGCGCAGGGCGCTGAGAAACGCGCCGGGGAAGATGTGAGGTGATGTTGGGGAGGGGGATGGATGCGAGATTGCACCGAGGTGCAGGGAAGCCGTCCCGGTGGTGTCACGAGGCCCCTCCCGGCCCTCGGCTCCGCCTGGTGAGGGGTGTCGGTGCCCGAAAGCTTGCGATGGAAGACGTCATTATTATTATTATTTTCCCCCCCCCCACCCTCAAAAGATATCGCCTCTGCTGCGAGCCCCCGTGTCCTGGGGGCCGTCGCGTGGCTGCCGGACGGGGCTAGCTGGCCCGGTTGGGTGTCCTGGGGAGCGATGCTTTGTGGCTTCGTCTGCGCACAATCCTTCGCACGCGCCCGGTTCACGCGATGACGGTGTAGCTCAGCGGCGCTGGCACGGGGCGTGATAGCGGCACGGGCTTTGCGTGCCTTGGAAACTCCTTCGGGAGTGTGTTTTGGGGCCGTTGATGCCCGTAGTGTCAGCCCGGTTGTAAGGGTGTCGGGATGCTGCTGTGTTGTGACCGGGTCCTCCCGTGCCCAATTCGAATAGCCGGGGCGTAAATTTTAACGGATCGGGGCTAAATCCCGGACTTTCTTTCCTCGTAGCGCCCTGCTCCTGCGATGCCTCCGCGATAGCGGCGGAGAGCTCGCTCTCTCGCTCGCTCGCAGCGTTATCTAGTCCGGCTGCAGGCAGCGGTGGGTGATGCGATGGCTAAAGCGCTGGTAGTCAGGTTATGTGAACGAAACCCAGGTTGCCAAACAAGGTGAAGCTTTGCAGGGGCTACGTAGGTTCAGCTGGAAAAAGTTTGACTTGGTTTGGAAAAATAAAAAGGTTTTTTTTTTTCCTATCCTGTTGCAGCTGTGCTAATGGAGGATTATGGGTCTGCTGTTTTTCTGTTTTTGATGTGCAAGGGCTTAGAGCTTAAACGTTACTCTCAAGCACTTTATAAAGCTTAGGTGGGCCATAAGCCAACTCCTGGTTAGTGTAGGCTTTTCGCCTGGTAACTGTGACTTGGTCCACTTTGCTATTAGGTGTATGCTAACCTGGGAACCAAATCAACTAAACTGTAATCTGTTCTGGTTACCCGTTGATTTTTGCCTTGTGACTGGAAGAAATCAAGTCCTACTAGCTAAAGCCTAAACCTTCACTTGTGTATTGGAGTCGACCTGTGAAGTTTCCCTGTCTGGGTCTGATCTAATCATGTTGTAAAGACTTCTGTGAGATGAAGTGGGAAAAACCCAATGATGCCACAAAACAATAAATATAAAATATGCTAAGGCAAGGAAGGACAGAAGGAAGTTGTGATGTAAGGAAAGAAAACTTACAGGGGAAGAACGAGCAAATCTCGTTCCCTAACTCCTTTGGACTGAGTCTCTTTTGAAGATAATGCTGATCTTTGCACTTTGGGATGGAAATGGGGCATGGTCCTAGAGACTTGCTTCTCTGTCCATAAGCCCTCTGTTCGCACCAGCTTACCACTTACAGCTCAGTGAGGCCTTGTCTGTCCTGGTCAGGGAGCAATGCCAAGTTACACGTTAGAAAACTGTTTCGCAGCCTTGATGCACGGCTGACATCACCATCCCCGTTCAAAACCCCAGAGTTCCCGAATGGTTCCAGTGCTCTTTGGCTTTTCTTTGTAGATCAAATATTAAAGGCACCTTGTCCTTCCAAGCAAGACCAAGCAATGATCCTTACTTTTTACTATATTTCAAGAAATCCTTCTGCTGGCAGGCAGACAGAAGTGGAATAACAAGGGAGAGACTGGAGATAAAGCTTGCGTACATCTGGCATTATTCTGCTTAAAGCTGCAGTAACTAAATAGTGAAACTAATACCATATTACTTGTCTTGGGAAAACCAAACTCTGTACTGTCCTAGGTAAGAATCTACTTGAAACCATATATTTTAAACATATTTTTGTACAGACCAAGCAATACTTGATATAATTTCATCTGTAACTACGTGTATGTTTCACACAAGCACTTGTTCCCATGTACCCAGGGCTTAGATCCATAATCTAATCTTGTTTTGTGCACAGAACAATTGTTGTACAATGTATTTGTTCTGAATGCAGAGCAGTGTCTTCAGACTATTCCAAAACAATGTCGTGGAGCTGACTGGGTGATAGTTGACTGCATTCTGGCAATCGGGCTGAGTGCTGCAAAGCAGCATGAAGGTGTGAGCAAACCAGCCAGCCTGGAAAGAATTGGGTACAGTGCATGATAGGGCAAAAGTGATTTTTTAATTTTAAAGGCAGAGATTCTCAAACTCCTATCCATATATCTTTGAATGGAAGCTAGTAGGTCAGTGTAGTGCATCTTCATGTTTCCAGCTTCCTATTCTGATAAATCACAAATACTTTTCTCCCTGTTACCTATATATTTAAGCAACTGATAAGGTTGCCACAGGGATGTTGCACAATTAGGTTTAGGAGTATTAGCCCAAGCACTCGGAGAGAATGAAGAGTGAGACAGTTTCTGTCATGAAAATGTTGTCCTATATATAAAAAAGTCTGAGCTCCTCTTTGAAGTGATCTGATCTCTTTCTGTCTTGTTTAGACATTTTAATGTTTTGATAATTTTTCAAGTGCCTTAGTCATGTCTATAATAAATATTGTGCATTAATAGTTAAGCTTATTTTCTCTCTTTCATTCACATCTAGTTATATTTTTTACAGATTTACAAACCATTCTGATACTCATTGGGAGCTGAGTGATTTTAGGGATTTCTTTTTATTCTTCTCACGATGTCTTGAGAAGGATTCCTCATAATCTGGATTTCAACAACTATTCTTCACCAGAATTATTACAGTGGGTTTTGTTCTTGGTTTTCATAAGGAGAAGCTGAGGGAACAGCCTGCAAAGGAACTTTAGACTGACGGAACATAATTTTCCCAACAGGATGATTGGTGAGAACACTAGAAAATTATACTGCTAAAGAAACACTTAGTGCTAAGGCACAGGCAACTCTTTGGTAATGTTTAATTTATTTTACCATGAAGAGGTAATGTCAGGGAGCTTGTTGATATAGTAAACTTGTTTAGCTTGAAGTAGCCAGATTAAATCACCTTGAGAAGCCAGTTGAGAATATGGTGTAAACTCTCTTTGGTTCTCGCTTACTGTCAGCTTGCTTCCCCTGTCCAGAAGCTTGCTGCCTCCTGGTGCCATCATCACCACAATATTTCCTGTGTTTGCTACTGATTTCATAGATTTAATAGATTTTACAGTGGGAAGGGACCTATTATTAGATCATCAAGTCCAACTGCCTGCCCTGAACAGG
>NW_005842897.1:270312-275304 GCF_000455745.1 Alligator sinensis | reverse complement strand
CATTTGTCCAGTCTCCTCTTAAATACCTCCAAGGAAGGGAACAGCACCACCTCTCTTGGAAGCGTATTCCATGGCAGCCCTCACAGTGAAGAATTTTTTCCTGATGTCTAATCTAAATTTGCTCCCCTTCAGTTTGTGGCCATTGTTTCTAGTTATTCCAGTGGGCGCCCTGGTAAACATCGTATCCCCTATTTCCTGCTGTCCCCCTGCTGTTGAATTTGTAGACAGCCACAAGATCACCTCTCAGCCTTCTCTTGCGGCTGAAGAGATTCAGGTCCCCCAATCAGTCCTTGTAAGGTTTTTCCTGTAGGGCTTTAACTAGATGGCTGGCCCTCCTCTGAACTCTTATGGGTGCATCCCATAAACCAATTCTCCACTGACTGGACTGTGTAATAATCTACGTTGCAACTGTTTAGTTTAGGTATAAGAATTGGGTGTGACACTTTGTCAATTCCATTTCATCCTTTCTCTCTCCACTTCCCCTCTGCCTTTTGATTCCCCAGCTGAGATCTTTTTTGGATCCCTCTGCAAACACGGAGAGGGCCACTGGTATGAGAGGCTGCTCCTCTGTTTCTTGTCATGTATAAGAGCATTACTTTATCTCTCTTGCTACCTGACACCAGCTGTTTGAATTTTGCATAAAAACACTTGCTTATAACACTTAAGTTCTCTCCTGCTGTTATTTACCAAGGGCAGTAGTATTGGCTTATTCTGTAAGAAGAGATTTGAGATGAAGTTTGTATGACAGACCATGCAAAATAAAGATTCATTGTGTGTTGACTTGGAAACAGAACAAAGAAGTTGGCCTTTCTGATCCAGTATAGTGAACAAAGACAGTAACTGAAGATACCCTGTTCTTAAATAAGAACTGGTAGAGCAAGTAAAGTACAAAGGTGTACTCATTTCCTCCCGTTGATTCAGCTGAGAGTATTGAGATATGTTTAAAATGTGGCTGTTCTATAATACAGCCTATAACATTCCTCTGTGGGTATATTTATAATATTTGCACAGTTGTACTTGTATAGTACACCTTGAAAAATCCTCTGCAGTTACAAAATAATGCTGCACACTTGTGGATTTTTTTGTCTACTTAAATTATCATAGTCCAGTGACTTTAGCCCTTAGTCCTGAGGCACAAGCTTAAAAGTTGTTTGAATTTTAATTCATCTAATTATAGGAAACTTCAGGCTAGTGTTTGTGCGTGTGTGTGTGTAATGCCACTACTCTGGTGCAGAACTGGGGAAACCCATTGTATTGTATCATGAAATGTAGGTTATGCTTCATACCACCATCACTGTAACCTGATTGCTCTCATACCCAAGACTGATTCATAAAACTAATACTCAAGTATTCATTTGAATTTTGAGTTTCTTGTCAGGTCCTCTGTGTTTATTTTAATGCAGTGTCTGCATGGTGTGCTGCAGTCATCTTTTTGAAGATCGTGGAAAATTCATTAGAATTTTACTGTGATTTTTCTAAGAATATTTTTGGGGGCATGGTGTTAAGAAGAAGATTGTCTAGCATGGGACAGCCTGTTAAGCATATTACAGCCTGGCTAATATGCTTTAGTATTAATTAAGGCCTTTATATGAAATTTCTTCCAATCTGACTTTGCATTTACTGGCTACTTCAGGCTTGCATAACTCACTGAGGAAGTTCTAAAAACAATCACTTGCTTCACTCCTCTCTCTTCATAGTCAACAATTTTAAATAAAAGTAATCCCCCATAGTCTATATTGCACTGAATTATTTTGCATGTCATTGGGCACATCTAGACGTTCATTAATGTGCTGTAATTATGGCGCATTGTTTAGTACCTGTAATAACAGGTACTAACTTAATGCGCTGTAATCAGTGCTACTATGAACACTTTTTTTGTGACCCTAATGTACAGTAGACTAATTCTACTGTGCATTAGCATGATTCTTGCCTGCCGTGTTAATGTGCAGTAGAATTAGTTGACTGCGCAATTAGCATCTTGTGTAGATGCGCCGATTGTGAGGCTGCGTTGGGTCTGGACCCGTTTCTCGCCCCTCTGCCTCCAAGGAGCAGGGTTTGGGGGGGGTGAGGCCAGCAATGCTCCAGCCCTGCTGGGGGACAGCAGGGACAGCACCACCATGATAGTGGGGACTGGGGGGAGGGGGGGGGTGAGGCCAGCGGTGCTGGCCTTGCCCTTCTGCTCCGCCCCCTCAGTCCCTGCTGTCATGGCCCTGCTTCTGTCGGTGCAGAGCGCGCTGCTTGTTTCAGTAAGTATTGTGATTGGCTGCCAAGACAACCAGTCAGGGTGCAAATAAAGCATTACAGGTGGACAGACTGACTAAGGTAGGGGCAGGCAATTATTTTCGATGGAGGACTGCTTACTGACTTTCAGCAAGCCATCGAGGGCTGCATGACAGGCAGCCCAGGGCAGATTAATATTCATTTTCTAAATTTTTTAGGGGCCCTACAGGCTGGTTAGAATGGCCTGGCGGGCCACATCCAGCCCCTGGGCCACTTTTTGCCCACCCCTGGACTAAGGCTTTTATAATATTAATATGATGAAATGAGCGGGGGGAAGCATTTTTAAGCAAAGGAAACTGTAGGCCAGCAAGCTTGCAGTAGTGGTAGATATTATTTATACTGTGGGCTCTCCTCTAGCCTGCACTGGTGCAGGCTGCAGAAGAAGCCTTACAGATTTCCTGTGTTCCTGTGTTTCCCTTTTTCAACACCTTAACATTTTAAGGGAGAAAAATGTTTATGTAAATTGAGGTCACCCATGAGCCATAGGGGACTTCTTACACAGATCAGCTTGAAGGTCTGAGGTTTCTAGGAATTGCCGGGCTGGTTTAAACCCTGGGTCCCTTTAGCCCAGCAGCCTGTTCTTGTCATCTCTTCCCATTCACCATGAGTAGGTTGCTTCCCTTTCTGTTGTGTTCAGCTCTGGATGGCCGCCTTCTCCATGCATTTTTTTTAATCTTTTTTTTTCAATCTGGTTATACTGATGGGCTCTACAGCATTCTGTCACGTGCTAATTATGCATTGTGTAAAAAACAAAAAAGCCAAAACAAAACCAAAAGGCAGCGTTTCCAGGTTTTGTTGTTTTTAAATCCTCTGCCTGCTAATTTCATCAGGTTCCCCCTTAGATGAGGCAAACAGAAGGCACAGGAAATTATTTTTAGCTATAGCCTCAATTTACTCTTGACTACACAGTAATGTACACACTGCACTGGAAAAGTAAACTTTTCAAATAATTATGCTTGTAACAAGTAAACCAGTTATCTCGGAAGAAATGAGTTTGAGAGGTTGCAGATTCATGTAGATTTCTGGAGCAGACAGTTTTCATGGGCGTTTTGGAGAAGCAAGTCAGGAAAAGTGTGCAGATAAATTTTATCTGTGTCTACAAGAAAATACTTCATCTAGAGTGAGGTCTTTTGGCTAGAGTGGAAAGTAATTGTATTTCAATCCTATGGCCTGATTCTGACTAGGTTTCCCTTCCTGAGATGCTCGAATGGACATAGAAGACAATGGGAGCTCCAGGTATTGAGCAGTTCTACAGTGAAGATTACAGAGCTGCTTTCCCTGATTTAAATACATGGAACAGTCTTGTTTTTGGTTTAAACGAAGAGTAGAGTCAGGCAGTAAACAGCTGGTATGGTGTGCAGAAAGTGTTATTTTGTGGGTGGGTATTTTTTTTCAACTGGAATAGGAAATTGTATTTGCCCACAGATTACATGCATATGCTTTGAAGACTCAGACTTTCAGTTGGTTCATGGAAAGTGAAACAATATTGTTTTAATTTGCTAATGGAAGAGTCAGCAAAAGCCACAGACTTTGTTTGATTTAACAGCTCTCTATGGCTTGTCCTTCTTATCAAGAAAGAATGTGCCCTTTTCCAGCCACCCAACCCCACCTTGAAGTCGTGTTTAGCTTTTGGGATTGGATTTTTATTGCTTTTTTATTTCATTGGATGAACTTGAAGGACTCCTAGGTTCAATTAAATGAATTGTGTGAATGTAACACTTTAACTTTTTAAACACGGCATCCTAGAAATTCCCAAGTTACACACCAGTTCCTTGATCTGTTCTATCTGCAATCCAGGTTTAAAACAGATCTCATTTGTTTTAGCCTGGGCTCTGATTTGTGACCCCTTGGGGTTGGCAGTGCAGAGGTTTAGTGGATTTTGCAGAGCTTTTGAAGGATTACTCCTTAGAGGTGCTGGCTTCTACATTCTGCTGTGACCGAGAGTTGACCTTGAAGATTGCTACTGTTAGTGCACCTGTCTTTGAAGGCGCTAAGGATGTCTATGCTGTTGATCAGCACAGATTTTGAGGAAGGACTAGAAATATAAACAAGACCTATGAAACCTAAATGGCTTAAGCACTTCGCAGGTTAAAACTGGAGGGTTCAAATGGACTCCCTTTGAAGAAATATGAAGCAGCTTGGTCTGTGGTACAAAACTGATGTTAAATAACTTACCCATGCTATCAAATGTTGGTACGATCAATACCTGATTTTAGGAAACTTCCTATTGTTTTCTGGGCCTATAACCATGCTGATTTGTGCTCCACAGGAAGGGGTTAAAACATACATACATCTAATGCATTTATCAGGTTGATGCTTTAGGACCAAAGCCTGACCATCCTTCCTTTGCCATTGTAAGTTAAAGCTGACTCTTTCTGAACCTGGTGTTATGAATTATTGTAGCCATTGAATAATATGCAGATCAGAAGTTTAACTGGAGAGCCTTTCTGAAATGTGATGTGCATTGTTTAGTGTTCTGTGAGCGGGTTCTGTTTTTCTGCAGATAACTGCAAAATCTTAGTCTAATTCCGAAATTATAAAATGACCTCATACTTTTTCCTGCAATAACACTTTATGATAAAAGCTCCGTGGATTATTAGTCAGTAAAATTACTGTACAGACATTGTATCACAAATCATGTGCACTTTTTAAAAAATTCACTACTAAATAACATTAACAAACAGTTTGACCAGCATTTTGTAAAGCTAACAC
>NW_005842897.1:241654-270281 GCF_000455745.1 Alligator sinensis | reverse complement strand
GCAGATGCCACCCCCCCCCCCCCCCCCCCCCCTAATCCTCAGGGTATTTGATTTCCTGGACTTTTAAGAATTCCTAACAAACAGGATGCTCCACAGTTGGTCCCTGATTTGCAAAAGTTAGGATGGGAGAGTGTCTTGGATTAAAAAAAAAAATCCTTCATTCAGCATATGCAATGAATAAACAACATGTTATGGGTCATGTTTTGTTAAATAAGTCCAAGGAATATATTTCTATTTTGATTGATTTCCAAGCATCTTTAAGGGTATTTCAAGCTCAGCAGGGGACTCTTGCTGGCAGAAAAATAGTAAGTACATAATTCAAAACATGTTAAATAGATTCCTTCAACTTGGAAATTTTATTCATCTGGCTTTTATATCTACCACATAAGATCCTTCAACCATTCGCACAGCTTCGTAACTGTGCACTCGTGAATAGTCCCATTTACTATGAGATTAGGGATATAGTTTAAAAAACCTAAGCACCTAAGATAGCTCCTTTCAGTAGCAGCAAGCAAAACAATTTACCTTTTCAGTCTGGCTACTGATCAGTGTATTCTAGCAGGAGCTGTCAGAGCTGCTTTCTACACTGCCTGGCTGCCCTGTGCATGTGTGCACATGCATGTGGGACCCCCCCCCCCACCCGATTGCCCTCATTCTGCTTCCCACTTCCCCCAGCCCCTTTCAGGCTGGAACTCTGTCAGCCTGCAAGGGGTTTCCTGTGTTTTTCTCCTTTAAAGGAGAAAATCTGTGAATTTTTTTTTCCCACGTTTCCCCCGATTATATGAAAGGGTCACGAACATTCTTGAAACTCACTTTTGGGTCATGACCCATGGGTTGAGAAATGCTGCTCTAGAGTGTCCAAAGGACTCGTCAGACTAGTTGCACAGGCATATTATAAAGGTTCTGCCAGAGTAGTAGGTTCTGCCATGCTTGCATCATGGACTAAATCACAGGAAGATGCTCACATGTCAGCCTAGGTGTTTGGCAAAGTCAGATGTGGTTGACTCCCAAGGTTACAAAGATGACTAACTGCTGCATGTGGACACGAGCTATGCTGAGATTAACTTGCTCCCCTTGCTTAGGTGTTGTAGAAGTGAATGCCACTGAGATGACACAGAATTTTATGTTGTCATATATTTTAATCGTTATAATATTATAAAGCCTAAATCTGTCTGTCTGTAACACTTGATTTGCACTCTGATTGGCTGATGGAAACTGCCAATCAGAGTGCTTCAAGCATGGGGGAGTGCCACCATGATTCTGAAGTCGCGCTGAGGACCGGACAGAGGGTGGACAGGACCACTGCTGAAGACCAGACAGACCCTGCTCCCTGCAATAGGCAGAACAGCAGCAGCACAGGGTGTTAGGTAGCGACACTCCATCTTAGCCCCCTCCTCTCCGTCATTCTTGATGGGCAATTGGCTAGTAATATTATAAAAGCCTTTGTCTGTCTGTCTGTCTGTCCATAACGCTTCATTCATACTGTGATTGGTTGTCTGAAACAACCAATCAGAGTGCACCAAGAGTGTTCCGGACAGGAGGTGGCAGTGCGGCTGAGCGCCGCCATGATTGTGGGGATGGAGCAGCCTCGGGGGTGGGGAGGCAGCACTCTGTACCTGCCTGCCTTACAACCCCCGCCCCCCCGTCATTCCTGATGGGCAATTGGCTAGTACTTTAACTAAGTTTAGTATTTTCTGTTATTCTATACCCACACAAATAGCACATAGTATAATGGGTATTACTTAAATTTTTAAAAGTAACAAGTCCTTGGGAAATGATACTGTTAACTTCATGACTTATGCATATTTGGAAAAAATAACTTTAAATTAATAATCAGGTTAAGAAAAAAACGGCAGGAAGACCTGACAAGTCTGTTAAGATTCTCTCAAATATACAGTGAAAGCAGGTGTATCTTAATATCTAAAGTAGTTTTTGGCTGTATTATATTTTAACAGTTGATATTTAAAGTAGTCTCTCAATTTTTAAAATAAACTGAATTTTTATAAGTAGGGACTTAATTAATTTGTGGTTTCACAGAAACCGTGAAATCCTGGACTGTCCGTGAAATCAACACCAGAAAAAAAATGTTGGCAACCAGTGGTCCTCACTGCCAGGAGCAGGCTGTGAAAAAGCCTTTGTCTTACCACAATTTTAAATAGGTCCCTGTTCATAAGCTGCACCTAGACTTTTCAGCTGCTAAAAGGTACCTGCCTCTGACCTTTATTTGTAAACCCTGTTGCAAGCAACTAAATTGTCACTGAACACGTGTTCAAAATTCATTGTTTTGTTTCATTCATTTGCAAGGAGTATTGTACTTGAATGGCAAAATACAGCTGCCATCATCATTTCCACTAAATGCATTAGATGGAGGTTTCCAATGTGAGGAGCAGCAATGAAATGGTGACAAATGTTAGTATTCCTTATTTACATGTTGGTAATTTGAATGCAAAAGTTAACACTGCACAGTTGATGAGTGGTGGGAAATCACACTTCACAATTCAATCTTACACTGCAAGCAGACAGAATTTGAAATACAAAGTGATATAACGCAGTTTATGACTTCATTATGAGGAAGGCTAGGAATCTTCTTAAGTTATTCTGGTCAATAACTGCATTTGTAGCAAGTCTGCAGGAAATATTGAATCCTCAAAACTTAGTGTTTGTTCCTCCCCATATATTTGTATTGTCGCTGTATAAATTCCTTCTGTTTCCCTGCTGTGAATCCTACATGTTATCTACCATTACCAAATACTGGCTTCTGTTCAGTCTTAGATTTTGCTTTTGGTAGAGGCAAGTAAGTTGATTTCTCCTTATTTTTTTGCAGCTGTTTGTGCATGTTATGCTGGAGGGCATTAGTGGTAGCAGTCAATCAGACCTGGTAGAAGTCTGCCACTATTGAACATTATACATTCAAGCATAATGAGGATGCAGTGAAAAGTCCCCTTGCTTACTAGTAGCTGGGACAATACAAGTCACAACCCAAGGCACTGGCTAGCATGGCAGGGAGTGAGCAAAAGCAAAGCCAAGAGACCACGGGGTCACCCTGGTGATGGAGAAGAGGTGGTGCCAGTGTTGGGAGGCAGCAAGGAAACTGGTGTGTGAGGGCAGGTTGCTTCCTGGAATGGCAGAGTTGAACTGCTGAATTAGGAAACTACCTCTGCTTGTTCAGAGAAATGGGACCCTTGGTATTTACAAGAGCACACCAAAGACATTTGATTCCTTGTCATCAAGGCATTGCAACTTGTCTCCTGAAGACTGACCAACAGGTCAGCCTAAAAAGGCCAGTGGTGTTTCTAGAGTCTTCACAGTGAATTGTCTGGACACCTGCAGAAGCATTCTGAAACGAAGAGGAGACAACATTGTGTGACCAGCCACCTTGGGGAAGCTGGCCAGCAAGTGCGCTTGGCTATTTGCAATCTATGTACCCGAGCTCTGCTGTATGGAGCAGTTTCTACATCTGGTGATTCTGCAAACATTCATTCTGCCAACTCCTTTCTGAGAGGGTGGCTGTACAGTATTACAGACTGAGGTAGAGGGCCTTCTTCAAGCAGCTAGATGCTTCTTTGTAGGGCGTGAAGCTGGCAGAAATGGGAAGCTGTTTTCTCACCTCACCAGGTTGCTGTGTAGAGATGTTTTGCCAGTTGTGTGTACAGGCTGTGTATGGACAGTCAGGGCTCAGCAATGAGGAACTATGTGGGTTATTTTTTTTGACTGAGTGGAAGGAGGGTGAGAGCCTCCTCCAACTCTGGAAAAAATGTTTATGGGCGGTAGCTGGAACGTGATCCCATACTCCACAGAATGATTTTTGTGTCTTCACTTTGTGCTTGTTCCTAACGGCAATTGGACTCGTGTACTATAATATCAGTTACTATGGAAGCCCTGGTTTTTGCTATTAGTCTGAAAGTAGCCACTCTGATTTCTTTTTTTTAAACGGAACTAAACCAGTGGTTCTTAAGCTTTTTAGACTCAGGACACCCCTCAACAATGCCAGCTCTTAATTTTTACTGATTTTTGAGTATCGAAAAATAACAGAGCAGGGATTTTTCTGTTGCAAAGAACTCGGCCCACACCTATGGATTTCTATTTGAAATCTCTAGGTTTATCCTGTGAATCATGTTGCAAACCTAGCACTGCTAACATCATTGGCACCCTTGAAAGGAGATCAAGGCACCCCAGGATGCTGCGGCACCCTTGTTGAGAATCACTGAGCTGAGCTCTGTCACCTCTATGGTTTCACCTTTCAAACTGCAAGAGTTACTAGAAGGTAGGAAAATACACTAATTAACAGTAGTTAGTATCATAGCACTTTGATTCTTCCCACCCTCTCTTGAAACTCGATGTAATCAGTAGCGCGTCCATTCAGCAGACAGAATGCTAAACTGGGCAAAACCCTGGTTAAACTTTGGCCAGAAGCAAATTCTTTCTACCCTGTCCTGCGTTTTGATTTCCAATTGAATCTTTCTCTCCCCAGTCCCTCAGGTTGGTTTATTTTATTTTTTTTAATCCTGTCTCTTTGAAGTTAACACTGTCTGCATTCTCTTTCCAGATTCCTGAAAGGAAAGAATGGAAGTGCATAGGCCAGACATGCAGAGTGTAATAGAGGTGGTTACTTTGCAAGCCTTGGAGAGTGCCTCTCCCAGCTCTTCACAGCATGAAAGTGCTGACAGAACTTCTGACGGGAAGGATGATGCAAGCATTGCTGAAGAAGAGGATCCCACCTTGGAAAGGGAATCTGAGTCATTGCCAGCAGCCCATGGTTTCACAGCTGTTGACATGAGGGGGGATGGGGCCAGAACTGAAATGCTGGAGCAACAGCAGCCTTCACCTGATCACGGAGGAGGTGGGGACTGCTGTGCTAAGACTTCTCCTGAAAGACGAGGGGAAGGCTCTGGGAAACCCAAACTCTTGCCCAGCGGGGATTTTGAACGACAGGTTTCGAAAACGAATGGCACAGAACAGTCCCTTATGGAGTTATTGCAGGAGTTGAGAGAAGAATCTGACTTTGTAAAAAAATCTAGGGATAGAATTTACTCAGAAAGCCCTTATGATACAGACTGCACAAAGAAGCTCATTTCCACAATACAGCAGTCTTCATCGCAGGAGGCTTTGTTGGAAGAAATTGAATCTGAACTGATAGCCACCGATTTTTCAAAAGAGCGCAAACTCCCGAACGGAATGAGGAAAGGGGAGCAGGCCCTGGCAGTGTTTGACAAACGTGTGCAAGACAAATACCTGGAACAGGAGCAAACCATAAAGAAGTGAGTATCTGACTAATCGCGCCACAGATACAAGTGTGCGTAACCAATTTTCTCAGTTGTGTGATTTGTTGTGGGATTATGACCTCATGGCATGTGCAGTTTCGTGTCTTGTTGCTATTAACACTACTATGACTTGATGTAAGAGGTCTTTAAAGATGCTCTGTAAATGCTGAGTTATTTTTACATTTTATGTTTTACATTTTTTGTACATCAGCGTAATTAAACCTCAAACTTCTGGTCAGGTGTGATATTTTGCTAATCCTTAATCTGGAATCCTTAGTCAAATAGCCTGGCATGCCAGTTAATTCCTCCAGATAAGGGGTGAAATGAAACTTTTGTTAAGTGTGAGAGAACCAATCCCATGAAACCTTTATTTACCCTACCTCTTTCAAATTTAATTGAAAATCCTATTTATTAACAGAGCAGTTTTCAACATGTGGTCAGCAGACCCCCCTGGGGGTCCACAGACTGATTAGGGACAGAAATTACATATAAACTGGGATAAGTGGTTGGAAACCAGTTCAAATCTATAACACAACAGAAATTTAGTATGCATAAACTGGTTTCAAAATGGCTGAAACCAGTTTAAGACAAACCTGAATGGGTGTAGTATCAGACTTCACTGTTTTAGGTTAAAACGGTTTATTGAACTTTTGTCCCAAATCCCTTCCAGATTCAATTTAACTCAGTCCCCCGGCATCCTAGGAGGAATTGTATCTCCCCTGCAATTGCCCCCCTTGCAGGGTGGGTGGGCTAGGCTTTGCCCAAGCTATCTGCTTTACTGCGGCGCACCTCATGGGCCTGAACCACTGCATTTCCAGAATCAAAAGTGAATGTCTGTTCACTTGCTTATCGGTTCCATCTACGCAGCTTAGACTTAACCTGCAAAGGTTGAATCGATTCAGCCTCGGGCTTTTTGACTGTCTGTACTGAGCCACTATGTCTGAGTTCACAAAAGATGACTGTGATCAATCAAAAGTATGTGAACACCTACACTTACAGTTCAAAGGGTGGGGGGAGGTCCTCACCTCCATTTGAAATTGTTTTAGGAGTCCACAAATAAAAAAAGGTTGAAAACTGCCATTTAAAATGAGAAGCTTCCTTTACTAGTTTGAGATGGCTTTGGCTTTTCAGAAAGCTGGAAAAGGACATTTCAGTTCAGTTTTCAGAAAACTGAAGGCTTTTTTAAATGTAGAGTCCTTAAAGCATCAGTGTATAGAAATAAATTAGCACTTTACTGGATGATGTAGGAAAGCTTTTGAAACTTAGGTTTCTGAATATCAAAGTTTGTTGTGATAAATTTTATAGTTGAATTGTTAACTATTTAAAGGGATGAAGAATGTTTAAATGTGGATTCTTTCAGGTAACTGGTAGGTTTTTTTGCTTTAATTTTTGGCTTTCTTAATGTTTTCTCATTACATAAGAAGCATTTGATCATTTGTAAAGTGTATCCTCTAATTTTAAATTTATTGCTGCTGGCAGGGTTGAACACAAGGGGTTTTTGTAATCTATGTGGGCTTTTTTGGTGTTTACTTCTCATGGGATATACTGTGATATGTAATGGAGAACTATGTAAAAGAAAAGAGAACCTCTATTGAGAAATTCCCATTCTGTGAGAAGATTTTATAACATTGCCAATTAATCCCTAACAAAAAACATACCAAATTAACCCCTCCTAGAAAATACTTAATAGAGAGCACGACAGCATGATTGTGATTCGTGTACTTTGTACAAGCAGCAATGACAAGGAATGAGGAGTGGGAGCTGGAAGTGGTGGGCGTGTGGATGGCCATAATTCCTAAGGATTGTGTATAAACAGGTTGATTGGGTTTAACCTGTTTGTTATCTGGGTGGTCATTCACTGTGTAAGCTCTGTTACTACCGCAGCTCAGTGTCCTGCCCTGGGAGCCTGTCATTTTCTTAGAGAGACAAGTACCATTACTTTACTTCTCCCTCTTGCATTTCCAGAAGAGCAGGGCATGCTTGCATGCTGTTTGCTACTCCCGTAATGGGCCTGCCTGTGACGACAAGAGACTGCTTGGGGCGGTAGCTGGTCCAAAGGGCGTTCTGGGTTGGGTCGAAGATTCCAATCCACCGAATCACTGCAATGCTGCCCCAGAAATGGTCTGCACTTTGTATTGCTGGGGTCAGATTTAGGTTATAGGTGGGCATCTACAGCCTGACACAGAATACATGAAAAGCTTTGTGGGTGCTTGTTGCCCTGTACCCTTGGGACCAGGCTGCAGTTGATGTAGCTGTTATTAAATTACCGTACTTACTCAAATCCAAGGTGAGGTTCCCCCCGAGTCAGCCAGGGGAGTGGGAGGGGGGAAAAGCCTCATCTTGGATTCGAGTATGAGCCTGGGGAGGCAGTGGCTCAACTCCAGCTTTGGCCCCAGGCTGGAATAGCTTGTTTGGTGGAGGAGGGGCCACTCAGCTAGGGGAGACTGGAGGGGGCCAAGTGGCAGGTTGTAGGGGGAGGAGGAGGTGGGCAGGGACCAGGTTGGGCTGGAGCCAGTGTGGGGCCGTCCTGCTGCTGACTGCCACAGAGGAGCAGAGCTGCAGCAGAAGGGAATGGGGGCAGACAGCAGGAGCAGGGGGTGGGGGGCAGGTACAGGCACAGGAGAGTAAGGGACAGGGGGACGTATGGGGAGGCTGGCAGCAGTGGGGGGACAAGGGGATGGTCTGACCTCTTTCCCCCCACTACCATTTTTCCCACCACAGCAGTGGGTGGGGATTCATTTTTAAGATGACCTTCCACTAACTAGATTCTATACATGGAAAATTATAACAGATTTATAATTTCCCATGTCTAGAATCTAATTATTTGTGTGGGGTTGCCTTAAATGTGAAGTTGTGATGGATTGGATACCTATGGTAACTGTAATATAGTAGAATTCCCCTTGAAACAGCTGCCAGACTGAGTGCTCAGTTCTGTTCTGCACTGAGGTTCCCGTATTTTTCTTTGCAGAAAGGAACTGTGTCTTATTCTGGGCCGCTATTTCACACGTAGAGACTGTCAATGCATATAAATAGTCTGATTTCTTCCCACTCTTCCCCTGGGCAGTGGGATGTTCCCACTGCCAGTATTCAGCCGAGTTGTAGTGATTCGATTCATGTTTTATATAGACTGGATTAGCATTTTGAAAAGAACCGAAATTCAATTTTCAAAGAGAGTCATAGATTCATAGATGTTAGGGTTGGAAGGGACCTCAACAGATCATCGAGCCCGACCCCCTGCATAAGCAGGAAAGTGTGCTGGGTCTAGATGACCCCAGCTAGATACTCCTCTAACCTCCTCTTGAAGACCCCCAGGGTAGGGGAGAGCACCACCTCCCTTGGGAGCCCGTTCCAGACCCTGGCCACTCTAACTGTGAAGAAGTTCTTCCTAATGTCCAGTCTAACATGGCATGGGGACAAGCCTTTCTTTTTGTGCTCTATCCTGGGTGTAAAAAATAAAAGCCTGGGTTTTTAACCTGTCTCTTTCCTCTGTCTGCCTTCGGCAGTAAAGATACCCACCGACCAAAAGGACTTGGAGGAAAACACTGGAAGCCAGTGTAATTTAGGAGCCTAAGGGTGCAGCTACACGTGCCATTAAGGCGACTGATAAACTCTGGCCTAGTTTGTGCCAGTGTTTATCACGGCACCTTAATGGCATGTGTAGATACTGAAACTGCTGTGGTGTAGGGCGCATGTGCAGATGCTGCACCTGGGACTGCAGTGGTTTGATCCAGGGCAGAGCAGCCTGGGCTCCAGGTACCAGTGTCGGCAGCCAAGGGGCTGGCTGGGGCATGAGGGTGCTAAAGTGTGGGGTTGGGCAGCAGGCAACCTCTGTACTTTTTCACCCTGGTGCCCCAGCCGACCCCAGTCACCATCTACACATGCAGTTCGGTACAGTAAGTAACTGCGCCCTAAGATAGTACTGTCCCCGATGCTACTATCTAAGGGTGCAGTTAATTAATCTAGTACACCCTAATACTGGCGCACATGTAGATAGATGGTGATGCTTTGCTGTGGAGCTAACTAGTCAACTTGCAGTAAAGCACACTGGTAGATGTGCCCTAAGTTGCTTAAAACCAGAATGTTACATGCATTTTGATGGCTGAAGATGCAGAGGATGGCCCATGGGATTTTAAAACGTCCTTGTGAAGCCTAGGTGCCGAACTTCTACTGATACCAACTGCAGTCACTTAACCTGCTGAGGTCTTTCTGAGAGTGCTGCTGGGTACCGAAATACTTCAGAAGAGATGGTCCATAATACTGCAAATATTGCTCCAGTCGGTTGTTTATAACCTTCTTTCACATCCGTTCTGGAACGCTGTGGTGCGAGGCCATGAAGATCAAGCCAAATACGCTGTTTAGACTGTAGCTTCAGTTCAGCCTTCAGCTTGCCCTACTGCAAAGAAGAACTTGTTATAAAAAGAGAGCTGCCTGTGGGTAAGAGTCTCGATTATGGCTTTGGAAGTCTCAATTTGATTTCTGGCTGGGACAGGTTTCCTTTGTGAGCAAACCAATTGCTTGCTCTGTCCGTGCTGTAAAAATAAGGTAATATCGGTGTTTGCATTGATATCTATATTGTGGCTGGGCATTTCTGAATGTGTTGGAAGTTCCCAGGAACTAGAGTGACAGGAACAGTGTAGCTAACTAGAAAGCAGTATTTTACCAGTGTTTTCATTGCCCAGTGACATGCAGTTGTTGGCTTACATTCATACCAGCCAGAGAGTGCAGCATCAAGTGCTTTACTGGACAGGGTGTTTATAAAGTCCTTGTGCAACTTTAAACCTTAATAACTTTTGATATACATATGATAGAAGCAAACTGTAAACAGCTGTTGAAAGCATAATTCATAAGTTCATTTTAGCATAGTGTAAGCCATGCATAGGGTAAGGATTACAAATGCAATTCATGAAATCACTTAGCAACAACTGGAAATTGTTTTCTGTGAGTTGGAAAATCATATTGAACGATGTATCATGAAAGGTGGCATTATGTTGAAGTCTAGAAATTTGAGCTGTATTGTATAAAAACTTAATGAATTATGCTTTGAATCATCATTTACAGTTTGCTCCTATCCAAAGTTTATATCCAAAGCTATTAAAGTTTAAAGTTGCACAAGCACGTTATAAACACCCTGTATCTAAGGCTCTGTCAGCAGTTATTGTAAAAACCTTGCATAAAAGTGTTTATAGAAAGCTGTCACAGCTCATTCTAGGTTAAAATTTACAGGTACCCAGCTTTTTGGGGATCACTTATTTTTGTCCTCCACACACTGAACACGTCTATTTGATCCTTTCTTTGTAGGGCTTTATTGCTATTGCTGGCTGCAATTCTAATGGGGTTCTAAAATACACCGCATTTGCACAGCATAGTTCCCCCCCAGTTGTGGGTTTCCATGTTTCATTCTCCTTTTCCTTGTTGCATACAGGTTAATTAAGGAAAACAAAAAGCACCAGGAACTGATATTGGAAATTTGTTCCGAAAAGGACAACTTGAAAGACGAACTGAAAAAACGAACAGAGACAGAGAAGCAGCACCTCAACATTATTAAACAGGTACAGCTAGCACGGGGCTGGTCTGACCTTTTCCATATGCTGGCAATAAGAGCCTCTGCCTGGCACTGAGATGCACAGGGGAAACGGGCCCAGTATTTACATAAACCTCATGTGAAACACTCAGGCTGTCTCCTTCCATACCAAGGAAACTGTTTACTGAAAGCTTATACTGTTTTTATTTTCATTAGTTTTTGGGTTCAAACTAGCGAAGTGTTGAGCACCTGGAAGTCAAAGGGAGTTTCAGCTATTCAGTATTTCTTGGGGTTCCCTGTGTTTTAACTTTGGTGCCTTAGATTCCCACTGAAGACCCTGTATTGCACACAGTTGAGTTTCCTCTTTGCAGTAAATGCCAGAATTTATAATCAAACAAGAATAAAACTCCTGTTGGGAATGTAATGTATGCTGCATTGACCTGAAAGGGATGTTCCTGTCAGTTTTCTGTACTGTTGTTTTAAGCTACATTTCAAGAAATATTGATCTAAGTTTAAATGCTGTAGTACAGGGGTGTCAAAAATATGACCCATAGAGTTATGCCATCCAGCAAGCTGGTCTCCTTATGGGGTCAGAAATTGGTTGGCAGGATGAGTGGTGCCGGTGTTAATTGTCATGGCTCTGTGGGGCTAGATGAGTTTGACTTCCCTGCTTTAGAATATATAAATATTTTGTTTTCAATAGTAGGCAGCAATCTTAAAGTGAAAAGTTAAGTTATAATTGGAACTTCTTTAGCTGTTAATGTCTTACAGCATTTTTATAATTGATAACAATAGTAAAATCTCACCATATTATGGATTTTCTGTCCTTTGGAACCAAATATTTTACTTAAGCTGAATGGAGTAC
The DNA here is from genome assembly GCF_000455745.1 of Alligator sinensis. Lineage (NCBI taxonomy): Eukaryota > Metazoa > Chordata > Crocodylia > Alligatoridae > Alligator > Alligator sinensis. The sequence goes on along the minus strand of NW_005842897.1, from coordinate 258,634 downwards.
TTTCTCTGAAGGTCGTAATGTGGTTAGATTTCTTCTTAGTCTGTGCAAGAATATCTGCCTTTTTAGTATTTTGCTATTAAACTAACCAGGAAATGAAAACCCAAGAAAATAACTAGTAAAAGATTATGATCACTGCTATATACGTATATTTTAGAAGACACTCTTCAAAATGTTGTTTAGGTCTACAACTAATATATATTAGTCCTCTGTAGTGAGTATGTATATATATATTCGAGTGAATATTTTACAACACGGCGGAGGACTGTATGGCAGACATTTCCACGTGTTCTAAGCTATCACCAGCTAAAGAGAAAAACATCCCTGCTGTTCATTGGTTTGCGACAGCAGCCTTGTGATGAAGCAGAAGGGAGTGTCATCCTGGATGTCACTGCGTGCTTATAATGGGATTATCTGTTAATGCTGTTGCTGTTGTTTCAGCATGGATTTTTAAACAGACTGTAAATGTGTTGTAGTGGTGTGGTATGATATCCAAACTACTAACTTTTTATATTAGTAATTTAATATACAACACTACTGTTAGTGTTAGCATCCCAGTCATGTCAGATAGCTGTCTGTTAATGTCTTTTTTTTTTCTTCTGCTCAATTTGTTGGGCATTCTCAAGTGCTGTGGCAAAGTCATGTTCTCCAGTGCTTGAAGAATGCATCACACTACAGGAGCCTCATTTGCCTTCTGGACATCTCTGCAATCTTTCTAACATACAGAATATTATTAGACAGAGAGTTGAAAAGAAGATGGATTAAAAAAGTTAGAAACTGAAACATATACTCCTGCCTAAAGCAACAAACAGCTTACTTGTCCCTTGCTCTTATTTCCTTGTTATCACTGTCTGATGGTGTGAGGATCATGAGTTTGCTGTGATAGTTCACTTAAATGTGCCATAACAGAAAGTAGTACTGATAAGTGAGCATGCTACTTTGAATTCTGTTTCTTGTTATTTAAGCCAGCTCTTTAATGTTTCACATTTTGGGGCAATTTCAGAAAGTATTACTTTTTAATGAGTTTAGTCAAATACCTTTTGACACTGCAGTTTAAAATAGCACTTTTCAGCAACAAGAGTTGTAATATTTATGGCATTTAAAAATTAAGCCTCTTTTTCTTCTTTCATTCTCCCCCTCTCTTTTTATAAAAGTGAGTCTTTGGAAAATAATTTAGTCTTTTCTCTTTGAACAGAGAAAAACTATATAGTTCTGTACTGTGTGTTCATAACTGAAGTAACTGATATTATATGTGCATGCTTGCACAAATGCATCAGTTATATTTTATTTGCTAGGCAGTGATTCAAGGTACATCTTAAATGTATCGAATTTGTGGTGTCATATGTCTGATTCTTGCTTTTAATGCAAACCTAAGCAGCTGGATTAGAATGTGGGGCCTAATTCTGAGATCTTTGCTCCTTTATGTTATCCTTGCCAATAGACTCCATCAGCAGAGAGAAAGATATTAGTCCAAATCCCTCTCTTCCTTTTCACATAGTAATTTATTCTACCCTGATATTTTCCTTGTTGTTTTAAAGTGCTATAACACCTAATTTAGGTGAAATGTTCCTATCTTTCCAAAATTTGATTGAAATCTTTTTTATTGTCTCTTCTCTGATTACTCAATGATGTTTGCTTTGCAGTTAGAAGTGAAAATAGAAGAGCTTAATAAAGAAGTTAAAGCTGCTAAAGACAAGCTTATAACCCAAGATGCCGCAGCCAAAAATGCTATTCAGCAATTGCATAAGGAGATGACATTTCGTATGGACCAGGTATCTTAGAATGATTTTTAATCACTGAATTGCTCATTCAATTTTCTTGGAAATGTTTGGCAGCCTTGTCATGTTAGAAATAGATTCCCCAAGATTTCCAAGATGCACTTTAACCTTTACTAGAGTCCTTGACACCTAGACTGTGAAAAGGCAGAGCATCTGTATGTTTATGTATACAAAATCCAGGCCATTAATGCTATTTTAGTTTCCCTATCTGTGAAATGATTTTCATTGATTTAAATCTGCTTTGTATTGGTTCGAGTTGTCAGCAGATTTCCTTTCTTATCAATTAAAACGTACCCTTTAATGACTAATTCCAGGTTAACCATTTAACCTCATGTGTTGTTGCTGGGAGGTCATCTTTTTCTCTTAATATTGCACTAAATCAGGGGCTTTCTCCACATTGCATGAATTTTAGAATGCAATTTCTGCTTCCTGTTCATATGAAAATTTAGTAAGTTTTTGAAAATAAGATCTCTGTGATTTTAAACAGACAACTAAATAGACCTTGTTTAGAACATCGTGGGGAGATTTGGCACGATATATATTTGCAAAAATATTTTCACTTGGAAGCATCAAGTGTGTATGTTTTTTATTTTTATGAATGCTCAAATACACTGAAGCTGTACCAGTCTGCTGATTATGCTGTTAAAATAAGATATTTAGCTGTGGGCTTGCAGACATTTAAGATATGTACCTAATATTACAAACATGAGTAAGTTACATTGGTGGCCTGAATGGGCCGATACCTGGTTCTCTCCAGGTCACCAGTTGCTGTAGGCAATATTACAGTACCTTGCTGCTAGGTGGCAGGGATGCTATGACAGCATATTTGCATTTGAGCAAGCTGTTCTCCCAGGATAGAATAGCAGGGAAGGAACCACAAGGGTCCAACTTCTGCCCAGGTGGACAGTTCCTACAAATACTGAGTAGAGCTAGCTACCTGTACACCAATAACATGCACTGGTGTAGAAGTACTTCTTATTTTCCTAGGGCTACCTTTCCCTTGAGTAGAATAACATGCACCAGCATAGGGCTGCATATTGTGTGTACGCATTACAATTACACTGGTGTTCAGCCTGATCATGCTAGTGAAAATGTATATCTGCATCCTCGCCTTCAGCGATAGTTACTGCATGGAGTACTGTGTATGTGTATTGCCCACTTATCAACGCTAACTGCAAAATGCATTATTAACGGAATCAGAGTAACAATTTTAAAGGCAAACAAGAAATGTGAAGAAGCGCGCCAAGAAAAGGAAACCATGGTGATGAAATATGTTCGAGGAGAAAAGGAGTCATTAGACCTCCGGAAAGAAAAGGAGATACTTGAGAGAAGACTGAGAGATGCAAACAAAGAAATTGAAAAACACACTAATAAAATCAAACAGCTTTCTCAGGAAAAAGGAAGACTGCACCAGCTCTATGAAACCAAGGTATGCTAGGCATATTGTACAAGACTTAAAGAACTGATTAAAAGTACTCTGTGAATAATATGGACTTCACTTAACATAATTATGGAATGAAATGTGTTTTACTGAATTCACATCTTGGTAAAAAGATTCATTTTATGAAAGAGTTTTCTTTTGGAAAAAAGACTGTTGTTCCTATTGTCATCTCCCCGAAACGCCTTCAGATAATTCTCTGAATGGAGGTCTGTAGGATGCACTAGTTTCTTTGGCAACAACATGAGAAACCTGCCTTGTAGGCAGCTTCTTCTGCAAGCCGTGATGAAGGGGTTTAAATACTGCAGAAACTCGTTTAGGATTTTCTGTGGTGTCCTTGCTGTTTTGTTGCTTTTAAAAATTTGCTTAGGTGGTGAGTAGCGAAGAAACAGGATTTATTCAGGACCAGTTCGGAAAGCCTGGAACTCATTTTTGGAGGCCAGTAACAGGTTGCACCCCAACTGCTTAGATCCTGCAGTGCCAGGCCCTTTTTTAATATTCCACACAAATGTTTGAAGAGAGGTGCAATGAAGTTTCCTACAGTCTTATGTCTGAGCAGTTTCTGTTCATTGTGAGCAAGGAGGAGAAACAAGAGATGCTGGCTCCTTTAAAGTACCAGCTACCCAGTAATAAAGGTTTAATAATAGCTTTAAACCACAAGTCAGCAACCTTTAAGGTGTGGGAGGCCAAATGAAGGTAGCTGAGTTCAAAGGTGGCTCTTGCCACCGCCCCTCTAAGCCACTTGTTGCCACCCTACCTGTCTTGGCTCTATGCTGAGGCTGCTCTCATGGCCCCTTACTGCAGCTGCTGCCACTGCTGCTGCCCTTTACCCTTGCCACCCGATTCGTGTCATCGCCAAATCCTGCTAGCAACAAATTTAGTAGTGAAAGAAACAACAACTGTGATAAGAGGGTGCGAAAGAGAAAGCAGGGAGGGCTGGGACAGCAGCAGGCAGTGCTGCAACAAAACAGCTCAGGAGCAGAGGAACACGACTGCTCTCCTCTACTGGAGAACCGCGGCCAATATCTGGCCGGTAGAGATGGGGGACAGTCTCTTGGTGGAACAAATCCATCCCGTGGGCCACTGGTAGCTGACCTCGCCTTTAAACCTAGTGGATTTGTTCATAATGTTGTTTTGTGGTGTGAGCAGTCACAACACGCATTGTTCACTGGAAAAGGAAAGTCAAAGTAAGCTCACTGAAACTTGAGGAAATTGTGGCTTCAGGTGCCTCCTTTTAAGTATATTTCAGTGGTTTTCCTGCCTATAAAAAGGAAGGGATCTGCTCAAATCTTCAAAAGAAACTTTAGCTGGTAGGTCTAACTTCAGGTTTACCTGTGACAGCAGCCCTGAAGATTTGCAGTGTTTATGCAGCCCTCTTGTCATGCTTCTGTAAACACCTTGGGTAAGGTAAACTTGGCCCATTCAGGAATAACATTGCAGTTGCTAGGAGTCTAATATAATGCACGGAGTATTTTATGACATGTTGGTTTGTAGATATTGGTATCTAAGGTCATGCCAACTATGCTTTGGCAATTCATGCTATTGATAGGAAAGGGAGTGGTTTGTGTGGAGTGTTTTTTTTGCTAACATTTGCTGTTACCCTGCACCACATGTACTTAGTTGCATATAAAACACCAGTGCTTTGTTAGCGTTTTACGCTAACTATTGTGCTGGCATAAATAGTATATGAAGTACAACCACAGAGTGGTTTAAAATGGACTATTTTCTTTTTTCCAGTATTGATCTGTTTTATGTATCAAGTTATGCAAGGATTCCATCAGTTCTGTACAAAAGTTTTACCAGTCCTTAAGTATTTAGTTGTATCTTCTTGCACCTTCTGGTTTTAGCTCCATGGAACCTGCATCTGTCCCCTCAATCTACTGAAGGAATAAAACTGCACCTTTGCAGCCTTCTCAGAAGATCAGCAAATCTAGGTTTTCCTGGACCATCATAGTCCCCAAGGAAACCAGTCTGCTAGCAGTTCCCTTGTATTTAAATCAAAGGGGCTCTAGTGAAGAGGCCACCCCTGATAGCCCCTAAATGTACCAGCAATGCGTGCAGACAGGGATGCACTCTCACTAGGGGAGCTCAGGCCTAAACATTTGAATATTTACAAGTTAGGGGCTAAAGCGTTATGTTCGTCTTTCAGGATCATAGCCTTAAAGTTGACAGCCTGCACTTAGAATAAGACTAATCGTACACGAGTGCTATAGCTATATAAACACTGGAGGATCAAAGTCTACAAAACAATACCTGTGTTCTGTTTTGGTTTTAGGAAGGCGAAGCTGCTAGATTGAGCAGAGAGATAGAAAAACTGAAAGAAGAAATAAACTCTCATGTTATCAAAGTCAAATGGGCCCAAAACAAATTGAAAACAGAAATGGATTCTCACAAGGTTAGTAAAACACTGTCATGGAGTAAGATTACAATGTGCCCCTAAATCCATCTGTAGACTGTGCTGTCTACAGGTGGATTAAAGAAGTTTCCAGTTGAGAAGCGAAATTGTGGAAGGACAGAATAGAATATATCTGGAGTGGGTTTTTGTTTCTCTGCGACTGCCAGAGACCTTTTCCTTTTCTATCTCATAACAAAATCAAAATTATACACCCTGCAGCCCCTGCTAAGAATTTCTTGCCCTTCCTATTCTGAATTTACCAGTTCAGAATCTGTGCACGATCCAGGTTACCGACACTTGTCAGTCTAACTGGGGAGAAATAAGAGCAATTGGAAACTAGGCTTTTGCACTTGGTTCTTTTTTAAATGCACACATACTGAAAGGAAAGAGATAGCCATGGTAAAAGGTCCTTGCTTTGAGGAGTCTGAGATGGAGAGGATGGGCTGTAACATCTATTACAGAAGAGGAAAGTTTTCCTAGATGCATGAGTTTTGTTTGGAAAGGATTTATCCCCTGTTGTTAACTTCTTTTTCAGAATTACTGACTTCACGTTGGCTCATAAAATGTAGGTTCTACTGACAAGAGACTTTCACTTGCTGAGCTGTCTGACTCGTGCTGCTTGCTGGTTTTTGAGGGCTTATTCTGGAGCTCAGGGTTCAGCAGTTTAGATTGAAATGTTTAAAGCAGTCCAGGGGATTTAAATACCTGGCTAGAAAATCTGTGTTTGCTCTCAGTGAATAAAGACAAACAGACCACGACATGAAAAAGGGAACACTCAAAAATTTAGCAGACTGACTGAGGTGAACAGACAGTAGTGTTTTAAGTTGGCGGGGGTCAGCCTTTTTGGCAGGCATGCCAGAGATTAGCCTCACACCCTCCTTGAATGCCACTCCTATCCTTTTTCTCTGCCTGATCTGCTGCTCTTCTTTCTGCTGCTTGTCCTCTCTGGCACTGTGCTGCCCGTCTTCTCCCTGATCTGCCACGTGCCACTCACAGAGGTGCCTGTGCCTCTTTTGGCATGTGTGTCACAGGCTAACCCTCCCTACAGTTTTAAGTAACTGTCTTTTGTACCAACTGACAAGGTAATTTAAGTAAGATTTTGATAGATTAGATGAACTGGGTCTCTTTAAAGGACCCAGCTGTTGCATACGGATTGAGGAAGACTCAGCATGATCCTTTAAAACCTTTTAACACCTTGAGGAGGATTGCTGGAGGCGGCAGGGCAGGGGATGGGACATTGCTTCTGTCCATTTTTTTCATACCGAAGGCAGGGAGGGTTACAATTCAAATATGGCTTCTTACAGAAACTGGTGAATTCTAAATCATGACGTTGGCTTAAAAATCGTGAGATTTTTTTCAAGTCATTAGCTACAGCTTATTTTTATTTGCTTTCATCTTATTTATAATGTCAAATTTCTCTACATTCATAAGGCCTGGAATTATTTTATTTTTTTATTTTTAAACAAAAGCTAAGGGTTTTCACGTTATCGGTCTCCATCAATAGCTGCAGTTGTTCAAACAAAATACATTGCTATTTGGAGAGAAGTTGGTCACCATGGAGTTGAAAATATTTGGAAAAGAGCTACATTTTCCTCAGTTAAAAACTTTGTCGTCCTTGGCAGGTTCAACCCATTATCCATTTCTGTTTTTCTAGGAAACTAGAGACCGACTCAAGGATGCAACAACGAAGTTAACACAAGCAAAAGAGGAAGCAGATCAGATACGGAAAAACTGCCAAGAAATGATAAAAACGTACCAAGTAGGCGTGTTTTCTTATGAGGTGAAATTTAGCGTGTTTAGCATTTCATTTTTCTTTTTTCTATTTGCCGCGTAACTTGTAATAAAGTGAAAGATTACTGTGTATATAGCACAAGTGAGATGACATGTCACTTTGTATGCAGGTCCAAAGATTAGGTATGAATGGAAAAGAAATAGGGAGGCCAGTTTTGAGGCCAGCTTTGGAGGGCAAGGCTCAAAGCTTCTATGTAGCCGTTTTGCAGAGTTGGTGATATTAATGTGCCCATAAAATGGGCAAAGAGTGGCTTTTTTTAATGCTCCTAAAATGAAGTGTGCTCGTTTCTTGCATTCCCGTAGGAGTCGGAAGAAATTAAATCGAACGAGTTGGATGCAAAACTCCGTGTAACAAAGGGAGAACTGGAGAAACAAATGCAGGAAAAGTCTGACCAGTTGGAGGTAAACACGTTGTGTTGCTTAGAGGCAGCAAGGCCTCTCTTCCAAGTTGCCCAGTGCTTCTCATGATTAGAACTTGTTTTTAGTTGCTTATAACTTTGCCAAATATTTACTCTGGCCAAATTCTGCATACCAGGTATCTGCTGCAGGCTACATTTTTTGGGGGGGATGTTCCAGCTAAGGCAATTCAAGCATTTCCAAGAACAAAGTTAGAGGGAAATGACCATTGCTTTTTTGAGAAGCTATGGGGCCTCCATGGTTTGAAGAAAGGGTTTTGGTGTTGCCTTTTGCCATCACAAATTTGGCAAGGCTAAAAGCATCTAGGAGGGAATCTTGGTTCTCACCTGCTCAGCAGAGACTTGCTGCTTTAGTAGTAATATTCTCTCAAAAAGGCCAAACTAAGGCATCTGGTTTCAAAGGTGTCAAAGGTGGCTGTTGCTACTGCTGCTGCTACTCCACGTTTCCTGTTGCCACCCCAGCCTTCCCAGCTCCTGGCTGAAAGCACAGAGCGCTACTCTAGGTTTGTGGCACAGAGTGCTGCCTTACAGACAATGTACAGACTCCTGCCTCAGACTGAGGCTTATTGTGATGCTCTCCTTCTTTACCAGGTACATCATGCCAAAATCAAAGAACTGGAGGACTTGAAAAGAACATTTAAAGAGGGCATGGATGAGCTGCGTACACTGAGAACAAAGGTAACTAGAGATTGTTGTAGCCATAGGTTGAAAATGGAGTATAAAACTTTTGGCAATACATCAGATAGATGAAACACAGTCACTGCATGTATTCTCACCATACACGTTATAGAATGAGGACTTTGTAGGATGAGTTCAAGGCGGCTGCATTATTTAGGAATGGCTGATCTAGCCAGTGTTTCTTGGAGTGTCATTGAGCTGGTACCTCTCGCTGTCCCATTTTTTTTTTTCTCTGCCACATTTTACAGCAAAGCTATTAGGAGTACTTGAGTAGGTTTTGAAAATGACTGATGCTACCGTCTGTGTGGTGTATATTTATGTAGAACTGCACTATATGCATCTTTACAAGCAGCACAAATAGAGTTTGTCCTAACTGGCAGAAGAATTACACAAAGGATTAGAGTTCAACTGTGTTTGGGTGTTGTTTGAAGGCCAATGAGGGCCATAGACCACTGCCTCATAGACCACTGCCAAATAACTCATCCTGATCCTGGCTAGAAGAGGAGCAGTGCAGACCCCATAGGGCTGGTCCTTGGAGAAAAGGGTTGGGAGGGCATGATGTATGTTGGCTTTGTTAATAGGAGGAAGAGGGTGAAGTTAAGGAGGCTTGATTCCTTGATGTTTGTAGAGTTATGAAACTTTAGGGAAGATTGTATTGCCCCTATTTATTTTATTTAATTTGGTCCTTTTAAGCAGCTGATATTTACAGCTTTTTCATATTCATATGACTAAAATTAATACTTAATTTAGCTTTTGAATCCAATTATATGTACACTTCATGTTCAAAAACAGGAAGGCAATACTATACTATAATAATTAATCAGAACTTTAGACTGCCATATAAAACTTACCAGCCCTGAAGTTTGCTAAGAAAATAAGCTTATAGTTTCTTTTATCTTCTACATTTAGGTGAGGTGTCTAGAGGATGAAAGGTTGAGAACAGATGATGAGTTATCTAAGTACAAAGAAATCATTAATCGGCAGAAGGCTGAGATTCAGAATTTGCTGGACAGAGTGAAAATTGTTGATCAGCTGCAGGAACAACATCAAAGGTATACATTAAAGTGTGGATTTAAAACAGACTTCCCTTAAATCTGCAGCATGTTTTTGTTTTAAAAATATTTCTGCCTTGGTATGTATTGTACTTGGGTGTCCACAGGGAATCTATCCTGTTCCAGTACAGCCCCTTGCAAAACTTCTGAATGATTTAAATGTACCCAAGAATATTATGTTGATGAAATGTGATGATCAGATAAGAGATAATATTACAGATAATAGATCATATAACAATGGGACCTGTCAGGATAAAAATAAGTGTGCATTCTGGAGCTGACTGTTCAGCTTCCATGCAGGGAAACTGTTCAGTGCTCATGTGATTCAAGAGCCAGGAAAGAGGCAGCTGAGCTGAGAGGATCAGGCTCTTTTATTGTGATGGGTGAATTGAAGCACTTAAAGGAAACCTTAATTTATATCCATTAACATGTGATTTTCAGAACATTCACCTAGTATTGAGCTCATTTGCATCTCTAAGTTGCATCTTGAATTTATCTACATCAAATCTTGAGCTTTTAAGGAACAGAAGGGCTGATTCTCTTCTCTTGAATTAGTTTTGGTTCTGGCAAAGCTCCCTTAACTGCACTGTAGCAAATGTTGGCTTACCCCACACCCTCTACTCTAAGCTGGAGGAGAATTTGGCTTATGGACATCCCAGAACAGTGTCTGGGCATAATCATATTTCCATATGGTTTATGTAAAATAGAACACAAACAAATACTATCTTTTTCACACATTCAAACTGTTCTGGAGGCAGATGAGCATCACAAATAATCCACCTACACATCCCTGCAGTACTTGCAAGCAGTTTTCATTTGCCATGGGACAATATTTCAGCAATTTGTCGGCCTCCCTCAGGGGTACACAAACGGATGTTTTCAGTTCCTTATATGCCATCAGTCTTTTCTAGGAAAACTGCAGTTACCAAATGCAACAGTGTAACAGCAGTGTACACTGTGATCCTTAAAAGGTAACCATAGATCAGAAGCTGCCAAACTAATTAAAATCATATATGTGCAAGGGACCAACTGAATTCGAGGGGGCTGCCCCCTGATTTTGCGGGCAGACCATGGGGCCCCGCAGCTATTTCATGGGCAGAGCATTCATTGGCTGCGAAGGCTGTCATCATGCAGCCTTCATGCAGCCTTGCCCCTTGCCACTGATTGTTGGAGAGGGGTGGGGCCATGACAGGCAGCCCTTGTAGCCAATCAGGGGTGGGGGCAGCAGCCATCTTGCCAGCAGTCCTCCAAGCAGGCAGTCCCCTCTCCCCCCTTTCCTTCCCAGGCAGGCTGCCGCAGCACCCTGAAAACTGCTGGCTGCCTCTGGGGAGGCAATATTTTATTTTCCGTAAGTTTGCTTTTATTTTCCCACTGCAGATTTCAGTAGGTCCCTACTTATTGCACAATATATGTTTCAGATATACTTAGTTATCTGTTCCTCTAATATTTATCCCTTAGATTTGGTCCAGGAAATATGAATATCTTTCATTCTATTTAGCCATGCTATTCTGATTCTTGTGTAGCTTTTTCATTCTTTTGTATAGGTTTTGTTACCTCTGATTCAGTTTTTGTATAGAATAATAATTTTTATCTCTCTGGCAAAGATTGGACAAAGAAAAAAATAACCCCCTTCCCTCCATTACCCATGAGAGTATCTAAGGAGGATGAAAAGGATGTTGAATCTGAAAACATGCTTCAGGCCTCATCTACACATTACATTAGCATGTTAATCACAGCATAAATGGGCTGGGGTGGTGCAGTCGCTAAGGCCCAAGAGGTCACAAGTTCAAGACCATAGCAGAAGTGCTCACCGCACAGCCTGTCAGATTCACTGAAATCTATGAATTCTGCTAAATACCTTGTCACAAGAACACGAAAAAGAAAAGGAAAGGCAACATAAATGGCAGAAGGGCTAGACATGTACCCAATTTAAGGTGCCATAAAATGGCAAATGAGCCATAAAAAGGTTCTACATATAATGTAGAACCTTTTTATGGCTGGTTTTTGACACCTGACACTTGCCATCAGCCAATTGTTGGGTCTGGAACTAGTCCTGATGTGGTATTGGGCCCAGCCTGAGGCTGTGGGGTGGGGATGGTGCGGGGAACGAAAAAGGCTTTCCTGCCTGGAACTTGAAACCTTGTGCCAGGCAGCTCTGGCTAGGCTGTCGGGCATGGAGTTTAAAGTCCCTGGCGAGAGAGCTCTTCACCCCTCTTGCCCGGAGCCTCTGCCGTCCCATGTAACAGTCCAGCTAGAGCTGCCAGGCATGGGATTTAGACAGCTGATTGGCACCCCCAGTTTGGCAGCCCCTGGTCTGATATGAGAAGGCTGAGGAGAGATGCAAGGTTTTCCGATATTAAAAAGCAGTTAAAAAATGATAAGTGATCAACCGTTTTCCTTTGTCCACTTGGTGAAAGATGAGAAGAAATAGGTTCAATATAAAATAAAAATAATTGAGATTGGGTATTAGATAAAATGTTTTTCCTTTGTCAGTAGTGAACCACTGAAATAGGCTATTTGGGGACTTCCCTTCACTGGAAGTAGTGAGATTAGGCAGACATCTGTCAGGGGTGATACTTGATTCTGTCTTACTGAAGGTGTTGAACTAGATCAGGGGTTCTCAAGCCCTGGGTTGGCTGCTGGACCGAAAGTGTCCGCAGACTGGCAAACCACATCTTCCCAGAGCTTGGCGGAGAGGCCACCCCCTCCTCCTGGTGGATGGGGGTATCCTTACCCGTCTGCCGGTTGGAAATTCTGGCCACGGTCGGCTGTGACTACTGGGCTGCGGTTTGCTGAGCTGCGGTCACTTCCGCACTGCGGTTTGCCAGGCCACAGCATAAAAACTTTGAGAACCCCTGAACTAGGTGATCTGTCAAGATCCCTTCCAGTCCTAGCGAGCCGGTTTGCTTTGGAATGGGCAGTGTACATTATTCTGTGGTGTGGAGCTGTGAATGGGGTTATTGTAATAAAAATAGCTGAGAACTTCGATTGAGGGTACCAGTAGGCAATTTTTTTTAAGGCAGAGATGGTTGGCTGTATCAGCATAGATGAAAATATAAGATAAAGAAAGCAGTAAGTGTCCTATATTGAATACAATGCCAACCATAGCAGTGGGGGCACCCTGAGCATTATTTTGGCCTCTGAGGGAAGAGGGACTAAGAGCAGGCTTCAGCAAAGAATTGTAAGAATTACACTGTATTTTCAAAATTAGGAAGGAGTTTGGAGCAAGTGATTTAGATTATTGAAAAGTGAGGTGGGATGTTGTAGACTGTCTTTTATTTCTTTCAATAGAGTGAGAATTAACACCCTTAGTTCTTCTACTAAGAGGGACTGAGTTTAAGGGGGCATGGAATTTATTTTGCTTTTTGACCTTGCACACAACATGATTCAGCAATGGCAGAGAGGCTTTCTGGGGATCTTTATGTAGTTGAATTTAAAAGGCCCTGTGTTACTGAAGAATAAGTGGAAAAAATGTCAAAAGAACAATTGAGTGAGAGGGAGTTTGGGTCTCTTCTCATTAACATCTGTTAAACAATTAGGATATTAACCTTCACTGAAGGGTCAACACTGTGACTTCAGCAGACAATAAATATATAATTCACAGGCGTCCTCCCTTGTGAATTTTCTAGCAAGAGCAGAAAAGAGGAGACCTGATGATACTGATTTTTCTAGGAGGAAAACAAAACAAAACAACCCTTCCAGGCAGCCTTTACATGTCACAAAGAAGAGAAAAAATCCTTCTGTAGGTATCGTTTAATAATGTGGCTTAGCTGCCAGTCTTCTGTTGGGATTCTTAATAGGCTTGTATGCTGTATCCTTTGATTTGCTTTTGTGGGGTTGAAAATATCACAAATTGCCTGTATAGCTGGACTGTGTCCAGAGAGCACGCTGGTGTGCAGAGAGGAGCTCCTGGGAGCAGAGCAAGAAGCTGACTACACCCTGCAGAAATCTTTGGATGGTTATCTCCATGTCAACCTCTTTAGTATTCTTTCACATTGAGGGAGTTCTCACTGAGTGATTTCTTTTTTCCACATTTTTGTAGATGTAGTAGATATTTCTAACTGATGGAAATTTGTTCTAGGAACCAGACAGACAAGTTTGCCTTGTGCATGAGTGCGCTACAACAGTAATAGAGGTCATACTTATAGGTCATGCAATAGCTGTTGGGTATAGCCAGTCTTTTGACTAGTTGGACTCTACAACATCTGACAGCTGAATACCCATTTAATTCACCTAAACATTAATCTTTAGTAAACCATGTATTAAGATTCTATTTGTATCAAATATAAGCAGTATAGAAAAGTGGCTACTACTGTTAGAAGTACCTTAGCTCAGCAGTTCCCAAACTCTGACAGATTGCGCACCACCAATTTAAAACAATACAACCTTAAGTATCACCAACACATTTTTCAGTTCATCCTTAAGTACCACCAGCAAATTTTTGTCCTATAATTATAATAAATCAGTTAATGCGTACCACTGACAGGTTGTCTGTGTACCACTGGTGGTACCTGTACCACAGATTGGGAGCCGTCGCCTTAGCTTTTAACAAAATGCATCTCTTTCTGCCTTTTGAGAAAAAGCTGGTTTCTGGCCCGTTATATCAAATAAACGGAAACAAATTATCATTTTTGAGACCAAATGATTTATTGCTGTGACTTTTTTCCCCGTAGGGGTTAACTGGAATTTGAAACTCCTCCAGTTTCATTTGCCTGTGATAGATCGGTCCACTTTGAAAACAGCATAATTTACTGTTCTAGCTTCCCACTTCAGTCAGCTACAGCCTCAATCAGATTAGAATAAAGAGAAATACTTGACCACAAAGGAGGTTAATAGTCTAAAGATAAGCCCATCTTTAATATAAGGAACAGATAATGCTTTTACAATCCTTAAGGGTTTTTTTGGTCTGTTTTATATCCAGGTATATTAGAAGAAATGTAAACTCGGTGAATGTGGGGTAATAAACCACTTGGGCAGAATTTAGATGTATACTCTGAATGATACCAAAAAGCAAGAAAAGATTAGAGGTCTGTTTATACTGTGAGGAAATATTTCTGCACTTATTAATATTTTCCAAAAAATCACTATGGAAGTTTGGAAAATATTTTTGCAGAGATGTGCATGTAAACCCTGCTATTCTACAAGATTAGCCAGGGATACACTAGGCAGGATTAGTTGTGCCTTCTATACTGGATTCATATCTTCCAAGGGGGTCCTCGCGTATGGAGCCCCTTTGGAACTGCCGCTTATTTGTGAAATTGCACCTCAGTCAGGGTTGTATCACTTAGTAAATTGAATTTGCAAGTTCAGGTAGTGCTTATACCTGATCTTTACTGGCCATTCTCACAAGTATGACTGGGGGGCACTGATAGCTCATTGGCAGTCTGAAAGCCATTTAATTCATTCATGTTTATATTTAAACTCAAGCAAAGTCTTTAAAAACTGTATCATTGTTTTGGCAGAGATGAACAAGAGATCGATGCATTGAAGGAAGAAGTGGATAGTCTGAACTCCTTGATTACTGATCTCCAAAAGGACATTGAAGGCAGTCGGAAAAGAGAGTCTGAGCTACTGGTATTCACTGAAAAACTAACCAGTAAGAATGCACAGCTTCAGTCTGAAAATAATTCGTTACAGAACCAGCTCGATAAGCTCACTTACAGTGAAAGAGAGTTACAGAGGCAGCTGGAACATGTGAGACAGACCAAAGATGATGTGGTGAGTACAGTGCACAGTGTCCGTAGGTTATCTGATATGGACTGGTTTAAGGTATAGATTTGGGGCTCCAGCTTCTTCAGCTACATAATGAGGATAGAATTTTGGCTTTTGTTCAAAAGAAAATGAAAGATTCTGACCCTTGTGGTTGGAAATAAAAGACTGAAAACATGATCTGAATGTAGCCAGTGCAGCAGCAGTAGGAGCAGATTCCTGAGTCTGCCAACTTAGTGCAGTAACAAATCTGGTGTGTGGATGGCCTTATGTATCCCAGTGGTAGTGAAATCTAAGACCTGCTGTCTTTAGGGGTGAGGGAAGAATCCTGTTGCTATTTTTCTGCCCTTCCAAACACAAAGTTGTGCCCCCCTCCCCATCTCTGTCCTCTAGAGTTGTAGGGGTGATAACCCAGGATGGAGTCTGGGGTGTGTGAATGGAGTCATAGTGTGAGTTCAGTGTCATGGATTGCATTGATCTGGCATTTTACATGACGTGGTTTGCCCGTGAAACTGGTTTCTGAATGTCCCTTGTTTAAACTTGGTGTGCACAAGGAACTTCAGCTGGCATAGTTATGTTGGCTGAGGGACAGGGGGATTGATACAGATGAAACATCAGTCCTGGGTGTAGAGACAGCTTTTGCTAGGACAGATGATTTCATTCTGGAAGGAGGTATGCACAGACACAAGTGGAAAAGTTAGGCTGGCAAGAGTGTGGTTTAGTGATCTAAACCATGGCATTTGTGTGGTTAATCAAAGTGCCTCCAAGTGACAGCCCAGGCTTGGAAAAAAAAGGATTTACTTGTGTGGTGGAAGACTAGAATCTTTTAAGGCCTTGCCTTTTGTCTTCAGGCATTCAGACCAGAAGAACATTGGTCATAGAGTCTAGTCCCCTGCAGCCATATTGTGCTGTTCCATTCATACATTTATCAAGCTCCTTCTCAAGGCTTCTCTTTGTTGCTTAGAAACCTACTCCTGATTTCCAGCCTAAATTTATCCGTGGCCACTTTATACCCTTTTGTTCTGTGCCAGCTGTCCTGGAATAGCTCTTCTGCATCCGTATACCCTCAGTGCATACTTTCAATCTGTTTATAAAGAGTATGGTATATCCGCTCAGCCTTTGACTTACTAGGCTAAACAAGCGAAGCTCTTTTAGTTCCCGCTCAAAATAAGGTTTTCCATTTCTTCCTGACGTGTTTGATCAGAGGAATTGCTACTGGGGAGCATCCCTTGCACCACCCTAAGAGCATTGAGGATGAAAAGTCAGGGCTCTCGGTTTCCCTTGCTGGTCCAGTTGCTGACATGTTGCCCTGGCTAGGGTTACCATATTTCCAGTTTCAGAAAAGAGGACATCTGTCAGGGGGACACACCACTCCCAACCTGCAGTCCCCCATCCCTGCTGCTGCCCCTCACTCCCATCCTGCAGACCCCTGGCCCTACTGGTGTCTCTCACTCCCAACCCCCCAGGCCATGCTGGTGCCTCTCACTGCCTACCCACAGCCCTTCCAGTCCTGCCAGTGCTTCTTATTCCCTACCTGCAGCCCCCTGCTGCCCTCAGCCTTGCTGGAGGGGGCCCCCAGCTGCCCCTGTCCCAACCAGCTCGGAGCATGGCAAGTGGCAGTGGGAGAGTAAGTCTGGCCCTAGAGTGGGCTGGAGGCAAGAGAAGGGGAGGTCTATGGCGCGCGCACGCACCCCCCCCCCCGGCGGGGGGGCCCGCTGCCGCCCCC